>NC_037669.1:34829496-35129496 GCF_003255815.1 Theropithecus gelada | reverse complement strand
ACAACTCCAAAAAAATATATTGATGCCTATACTTAAATATTTAGTAATAATGCATATACGAAAAGACTTACATAAAAGGTATTGGAAGATATATAAAGATTCTATGCACTTTTCAAGACTCTGGGATGATTGAATAGAACTAAAGAAACAAAAGACTATGAAATTGTTGATATGCAGCCTTTCATACTTATCTCATTAATATTATTGAGACAAGAGCTGAGATTAGACTATGTTATAGACAGAGTGATGGATGAATATAATTGCAAAGAAGAAATATGAGACAGAGAAGAAAATGGGAAATTAGAGTTAGCTTTCAAAGACAATAAAAGTAACAAAGAGAAGCAGCCCAAGATAAGTGTCCTTGTGGAGAATAGGTAACAAAAACGCAGTTATCTTCATCTGGGGAAGGCCGAAAGGTCAATGCAAATGTTAGAACTGTCCACAGAAAAAATCAGGGGTGGGATGAGCTGGCCTAATTCACAGTCTTAGAGTTGTTGTTTTAAGCTTATTTTGGATAATCCACCATATGAATACTACCCAATTCGGGTGCAGAAGTTGCTTTAACAAATGATAAAGATTATTGTCAGAGAAATTAACTTTGTCATGTAAAGCAAGGATTTTGGGGCTGGTGAGAAAAGCTTATGAACTCTTAAAGCTGTATACTCCACCAAAGTACACATGTGAGACACTGGCACGGGGTTTCTGAATGTCCTGAATGCAATAGAACTATTAGATGAAATAGTTCCCAGATCCACGCTTCTCAAACTGTATTGGAAATATGAATCAGCTTGGGGTTTTTTCTTAAATGCAGATTCTGATTTACTATGTCTAAGAGCCCGAGATTCTGCATTTGTAAGAAGCTCTTAGGTGACACCCATACCCAGGTAATGCCTATATCTGGATGATAACACACTTTTTGTATCAAAGTAAACATGCACATTTTAAAAGGGAAAAGAAACATAAACAGCATGAAACATATACCAAATCATCATTAATTTTAGTTAGAGATTGAATTGTTCATTTAATTAAAAAAAATAACTAAATATAATTCCAGACCTCCAGAATTTCACCATCTACTTGAAGACACATTACATTGTAGCTGTCCACATGACTGAGCACTACAATAGACGTATGATTATGGTGCTCTGGAGCACAGAGACAGGGTGAGCCAGCAATATAGGGGAAGAAAAAAGAGATAGCACAGAGGCCAGGGAAATAGTTTAGTATTGCTTAAGTGCAGAATTTATTTAGAAGAGGCAAGAAGATGAGGTTGGAGAGGTAGATAGAGGCCACTAAAGTTCTGGTTCTCTATCCTAGAGGCATTTGAACATTATCTTATCAGCAATGTTAAGCCATTGAAGTGAACAAAGATGACATAATTGGATTTGTGCGTATAAACAGCCATTCTTACCTATGGGGTGTAGGGTACGAGCTATGAGTGTGGTTGGGCCCAGAGATGGGTAAAGTATTTTACTAGTCCTATCAAAAAATAAGAAGGTTTGAAGTAAATGAGTGGCCATCAAAATAGAGAGAGAGGTGAGACTAAGGAATATGTGTTTAAGCCAGCTGCTAGAGTACAAACCAAGGGTCCAAATGAAGTACTCCACAAAGAAACCTCCAAATAAAGAAAGGAGATTGTTTCCATGCTTATTCTCCAGAAATCAAGTTAACAGAAGTTCATATATTTTAACTTAAGTCTATAATATAATGATCTGTTTCGAGCAAGAGGGTGATAATAACAGAAAAATACATAAAATGAACTAGAATTTTAACATAAAAGAGCTAGAAATATCACATGCTATCTTGGCATCTGAAATGAAGGGATGGAAAGAAGCCTCCATTTTTTTTTCTGCAGTCTAAACCAAAAAAAGCTTTGTCCTAAATATGCAAAGTAGGTGAAAGCCTACTTAAGCACTAACTATGGCACTTGGAGAAATAGTGAAAGCCTGAATTAACCATCAAACAATGAACAATTTGGAGATGGATTTAGAAAAAAGTATTACTACATAACAGATGTTGCCCCAGGCTCCATTGATCTGAAAAGATATTTTTTAAAAAACTTAAGGTCATGGCAGCAAACAAAAACTATTTTCTGTATCAGGCCCTTATTAATATCATCCCATGGAAGAGGCTCTTACCATTTGTGGATATGGGCCATGCAGCTTCATGTCCTGGCCTCTCCTGTTACTGGCTGCTTACCTCTCTGTTAATACTATCTCACTCGGTATTAACTTGCAGTTACATTCATCCCTCCACTGGCATCCCAGTTACTCTCCCAGAAGTCAACCCTTCTTCCAATCGCTTTTAGACATTGCTGTTCTCCCTGCCATTCCTTTGAGATCCCAGAACAGACCTACTAGCCTCCACTAGGTAAAAGGTGGGCGGATTCCCTGCCTTCTAGCACATGCGGGCCTTTGCATACTCTTCTGACACAGGACTTTGCTCCCGTTTGCATAGTCTTCATTTGCTTCCCATCCTGACTCCCACAGAAGATTTGCCTCTACTTTTATCTATGTTTTCCTACCCTCTATTACCAGATTCAGTTCCGACTCCTACCTTGGAAACTTACCTGCATAGCAAAATCCCATTCAAAATTTCTTATTAGAACTGATAGTGCTACTTTCGATTGAGAAAAGACTCAGTACTCAACTGAAATTATTTAAATGTATTGGAAAAGATAAATGCTATATATAAGAAATGAGTAATGTCAGGCTAAGTTTGCTGAGTATCGTACTTCAAATGCAAGCTGTATAAGCCATACGGCTACTAGAAGAAGCCCTAGTCCTAAGCACCTTACTCATTAAGAAGGAGGAACTACTTTATCAAAAGGCAATGATGATGGGACATGGTGGCTCACTCCTGTAATCCCAGCACAATGGGAGGCCAACGCAAAATGATTGCTTGGTCCCAGGAGTTTGAGACCAACCTGGACAACATAGTGAGACCTTGTCTCTACAAAAAATAAAAAATTAGCAGGGCATGATGGTGCATGCATGCCTGTAGTCCCAGCTACTTGGGATGTTGAGGGTGGGAAGAGTGCTTGAAACCAGGAGGTGGAGACAGCAGTGAGGCATGATTGCACCACTGCTCTATGGTCTGGGTGACAGAATGAGACCCTGTCTCATTTAAAAAAAAAAAAGTAAATGACGTCTTAACTGAAAAATGAAGTACATCTTTTCTTTCTGCCTTGGCTTTTGTGATACTAGGCTCTTACAGTTTTATTTCTGTGTGTTAGTTTTCTATTGCTGCCATAACAAATTATCACAAATTTAGAAGGCTAAACACCCAGTTAGTATCTCACCATGAGTGGGTCAGAAGTCTAGGAATAGAATAGCTCAGCTGGATCCTCTGCTAAGGGCCTCACAAGGCAGGAATCAGGGCATCAGCTTAGCTCTTATCTGGGGTTCTGGGGAAGATTCTGCTTCCAAACCCATTACAGTGTTGATAGAATTCAGTTCCTTGTGATTGTAGGAACTCATTTTCCTGTTTCTTTGACATATGATTCCCTTAGTCTCTAAGTCAAGGAGGACAGTTCTAATCTTTCTTAGGCTTCAAATATCTGACTTCTCTTTTACCATCAGGCAGAAAATGAGCTCTGCTTTCCAGAGCTTATATGAGTAGATTAGGTCCACCTAGACAATCTCGAGAAGCTCCCTATTTTAAAATCAGCTGATTAGCAACCTAAATTACATCTTCAAAGACCTTTTGACATACTCATAGGAGTAACCCCAGGAATGAAGACCATGAAGGCCAACATTTTGCCTAACAGATTCTATATCACTGCAAGTCTTCCTTGGACTCCATTGTTAGCCCATCTCTCTCTGTGCTAAGGTTTTCAACCCTGACTGCTTATTATGATTATCTGGAGAGTAATTAAAAAAATGGATGCCCAGTCCTCGAGATCAACTAAAGCAGAATCTTTTGGGTGGGGCTGCCTCAGTGGTTTTCAAAAACTCTCCAGGTGATCCTAATGGTAGCCTAAACTGAGAACCATTGATCATCACTGTTTTCCTGAATCAGCTTATCAATTGATGGACATGATTTTAATCATCATCTCTGTAATAATAATTCTCCAGTCTGCATCTCTATCTCTGACCTCTCTTGCTATATTCCAGACTCAAATTTCCAAAATGCCTGCTGATGAGGAAATCAGTCCTTCCATGGTCATTAGATAGATCTTCGTGTCATATGTTCTAAAAATTTAAATCACAGCTAAAAAAATCTTTAATATTTTACTCTCCTAGGAAACTACTGCAACTCCTTTATATAAACAAAATATTTATTATTTATATGTGACCACTTTTGAATGTTTGCTAAAAGTCTTTTCAAAAAGACTTTTGAACTTTGTTCACCCATAGCAAAATCCTTTTCCCCTTCCTTGTTGAGTTGTCACTTGTTTTCCTATTTCCCACCTAAATATGGGTCACTAGGCCTTTCCTGCCTCTGGCCACAAAGCAATTCTCAGAGAAGTTTTAGGATATACTTTGTATATTAAAAAAAAATGTAAGTGTGATGTTCTAAGGGACTAGGATATGCTAGTCCCCAGGTATGGCTATGAATACCCCATTCCTTCCTTGCTATAATGCCAGCCTTATGAACAATAATAATTTCATTTTAATCCTGAATATGTGTTTTCCACCATAACAACCTAGAACAATTCAATATAGATGTCCTGTAATGGCTTCAAATTCGACATATCCGAAACAAATTCACCAACTAATGATGGATTGCTCAATTGTCAATGCAGCCTTAATGACTAAAAGTTTTCACCAGAGTGTAACCTTGCACAGAGCCCTCAGCTGAGCCAAATGTTATTTGGAAAAACATATATATACACACATATATATACACACACACATATATACACATATAATATACGTGTGTGTATATATATGTGTTTGTGTGTATATACATATGAACTACAAATATGTATATTTGGAAAGTACTTACTCTGTAGCCAAAAATAATGAGTTTCCTAGAAGGAAGCCAAGAAAAGGCAAGATAGAATATGGCGCATTGGTCTATGTAGTTCTTTAGTCTACAATTCAATAAAATCATCCCATTTAAAATTAATCTGCTTTTTATTTTTGGCACCACCTGTGGTAGAAAGATAATGTCTGTATGATTCCTCATGCACATATCAGACTTTCATTTTTAGCTTTTGATTATGCTTAAAACATAAACTTCTTACCACAACCACAAGGCTCTGCAAAGATAGGGCCCCTGCCTACCTCTGCAACTGTATTTAGAGCCATTATCACCCTAACTCTCTGTCCTAACTATATGAACCTTCAGTTCCCCAAACATGCTAACTTCTCTCTCCACCTCAATGCTTTCACCTAGGCTGCTCTTTCTGCCTGTATTCCTTATGCTGCTTTCTCTTTGTCCTGTTAACATAGTATCCCTCAGGTCCTTGCTTAAATAACTATTTTTCTTCAAAGAAGTTTTCATTGGCTCCCTCTACTCATAAAATCAAGTTAAGAGTATCACATTGCTTTTCAAATAGACTCTATTGTCTTGACCCTTATAGCACTAGTCACAGTTTTAATTATTATAATTATTATTTTATTGTGTGTTCTATGCACCACTAGATTATAATCAGTAAACTGTCAGGAACCATTTTGTTTTCCTCTGTGTATAGTGCCTTACACAATTTCTAGTATTAGGTACTCTACTTGTTGACTGAATAAATACATGAATGGAAGAACACACTTCTTAAAACATTTTTGGACTATCGAAGGTCATGTAGCTTGATAGCGTATCATTCTTTTTGTGCTCATGTCTACTTTCTGATAATGCAGGGAGAAAATCTTAGTCATAGTACAGTGTACCTTTTGACCTAAATACCATAAAATGTTATTATCCAATCTATATAAATACAATATTCTAGGGATAGATACTCTTCTGGTCAGTAACCAGATTACATATTTCCATCTTTTCTGTTTTGTAACTAACACTTCTGTAAAGTGTTGGTCATAGTCACCTGATCAGAACTGTGGGAACTCTTGTGGAAAAAAATCTATTATATACTAATCTATGATTCCTTTTCCTCATCTCCCACTTGTTCTTATTCCAAAGAGTACACATAACCTTCAAATCTGCTCTTAATTCTTTCAAGAGCAGTGATAGATACTTCCTGATGACAGTGATTTCTTGAAATCCAGTATTAAAATATCATTTCCTCTATGAAGAACATTGTACTCGTTCTATCAAAATTGGAGAAGCGCATTCCCTAGAACCAAACAACTCCCCTGAGGAATACTGTAATGTCTTAACCAATTATTTTCATTGGTGTTATTAAACTTACCTGTTGCTGATGTCCTAATGCATGTCTCATAAGAATTCTGGAATTGCCTATGTGGGAATTCAATCTGCAGTCTGTTTCTACAAAAAATTAAAATTAAAAATTAAAAATGGCCTAGCCTTATCCTTATCCTTGCCCTCTCTATCAGTTCATGTTTGCTAATGTTGACAGTAAATTAGTCAGGCTGGGTTCACTGCAAGAGGATTCCATTCCTACCATCTCTAAGAGAGAAAAGTCTTAAGTAGAGGACATAAAGAATTTACTAGATTCAAAGTTTTTTATTAATCCTAAACTGGATATTAATAGTAATCATCCGTCTATGAATACCAGAGTTTTTAACTCCAAGAGACAAAAAATGGTTTTATTTCAACTACAGAATTTATAGCCCTTCCATAAATCAGCATTACTATTCTACACATTTGAGAATGGAGATCCAACTCTATTGTGACTGTCCTAGTTGTAGGAAACCAACAGCAAATATCGTGGACTCATGAGTCCTCAACAGAGCCATATGTAACTTTTACTTCCATCAATGTTCTGCCTTCTTCCCAGGACACAGGATTGTGTAACAAGTTAAACCCCATGACACAGTGGAATTCACAACTATCCTCATTATTTCCTGCTCTCGGACCTCCAGGAATGTGTCCCAACACATGTGGACCCTGTACTCGGACATGTTATGCTGTCAATAGTAGAAAAGGAATGGAAGAGTCAGCCAGAACCAGCAATATTGGGGCTAAGGAAATTAACTTGGCAGTCGGTCTGGTCTTCAAAGAGGAGTATAAATAGTCCAGACTTATGCTGATATTCAGGGGATTCTACCTAAGAAAGCAGAGCACTATAGGAAGAGTCACTGGATAGTAGCTATACTTCTTACTGGGCACACTTTTGTCTGCAATTAAGTTAGTCCAGTTTGAAAGTGGCCCAAAAGAAAGTTCAGTCCCCAGAGAAAGCAGATTTACAGAAAAAAAGAAAGAGGATTAGAGTATTAGGTCAATGATGAGGAGGTTAAATCAAGGGTATGGTCAGAGCAGGAAGTTAGATTGCACACCAGACAGGAAGCAGAAACCATGCACGTGGACTAGTTACATACGTTGAATATTGCTGGGCAGATTGCCCCTTACTGCAGAAGCAGGTGGCAAAGGGCTTTGCCCAGGACACTAAAATCCAGCGTGGAGGCCACAGACCATTTCCAGACTCTATTCACTTACAAATTTGAACAATTAAAGTACTGACAAGTTTGGTTTCCACTGGTTCAGGGAGTTGCAGAATTTAACCTATAGGAGAAAGGTTGTTGGTGCTGGTGTTTGGATAAGATTGGGAAAAAGCAAGAACTAAGTAACATATATCTGTAAGAAAATGAGGGCTAAAGAACTAGCAGACACTTGAATGGCTTTAGAATAGGAATAATCATAGACACTGTTCCATAGGAAGTGGAATACCTTCTTTCTGTGGCACAGGTGTGTTGAGTGATCTTTTAAATCTCTACTTATTGTTTATTCCTTTGTCCTTGTGAGCACAGTCATATCATTATTTTTAGTCATAAGATTTCCAAGCCACAATTATCTTATACAAAGCTTTTGTGAATATTCTGTGCCATTTTCTTTCTGGGAGAGCAGGCTTAAGAATGAATAGCAATCAATTTATTTGGTTAATCGATATATTGCAAGATATCTACTTTATTTTCTTCCTAAAGCTACAGAAACTATCCATAGCAACTCTCTACAGTAACAGCAACATATCACCTGCTTTGCTGCCTACCTTAGCATCTCTCTACTACTCCCAGCTAGGGTCATTTGAAGGCCATTTACATGCTATATTCTTCTGGTTGGGAAAAATGAGAAGCTTAGATGACGGCCATTTTACCCAATCTACCTTACTGCTAGCCTTGCTCTAAGTTTATTGGAACAAGCCTTGAACTTCAAAATTAAAGGTAATATCACATATGGGTGATCAGTGATATAAATGGTTAGTAGTATAAACAGTTAGTAGTAAAAACCTAGGTCTCGTCTCCTGTGACCAATCCCCACTTCCTGCCAGAGTCCCAGTGTCTGGGTCTGTCTATTTACTGTTGCCTAATTGATTGCACATTCTTCATTCAATCATTTAAGAACTATTAATCGACATCTATTTTGTGACAGGCATTATTCTAGGTAGGAGGAATACAACAGTAAGTAACAGACAAAAATCTCTGCCCTTAGGACTTTCATTCCAGTTGAAGAGGGAGGCCAGCATAGCTGGAGCAGGGAGTGCCAGGGGGAGAGCAGCATAAGACGGTATATTTCTTTACAAGAAGTAAAGAGGTTTAGTAAAGCAATGATTACATAAGCTCTGCAAACCATGGTAGGGAGTTTGGATTGTATTTTCAGTGGGGTAAGAAGCTACTCAACAGCTTTGAGCATAAAAGTAATATGATCTTGTTTACATTTTAAAAGAATTTCTTAGGCTGCCATGTGGAAAAGCTAGAGTGGGAGCGAAAAGCAGAACTAGAAGGCTTTTGTAGTTGTGTAAGGTAGACATGAATATAGTTTAGACTAGGACAAGCAGTTGAGATGGCAAGTGGTTGATTTTTGCTAGATGTTTACAGCAGAACTGATAGAACTTGCTAATGGATTGAACTTAGGGAGGGGAAAATAGAAATCAAGCATGATTCTTAGGTTTTTACTTGAGCAACTGTGTAAAAAGAGTGTCATTTGCTATGGAAACATCAACTTTGGAAGGTTCAATTTTGGATTTGGGATATGTTAAGTCTGAGATGACTATTAGATATTCAAACAGAAGTATCAAATTGGAAGTTGGATAGAGCCAGGAAGATGAGGAAGAAGATCATGCTGGAGAAAGGCATTTGTGAGTCACCAGTGGATTTGTGTAAGCTTTTAAGGAAATACATTTATGTGCTATGTTCTGAGGAAAGAAGAATTTATTCCCTTGTGATGCAACTATAGTATATTTCTTTGCCATGTAAGTCCCAAAACATACCCTGTATAGGTTATATTATGCTGACTGCAAGCAACAGAAACCATGTCTGAATAACTCAGGTAAAAAAAAAAAGGAAAAAAGAAAAATAACATTTATTAAAAGTAATCTTTCAGTTCTCACACTGAATGAAATAAAAAGTTGAAAACCTCAACTCAGGAAAGGTAGCAACCAAGGCCTCACCAGAGACTTCAGTGGTAAGAGTTTGAGAAACTGACATTAATAACATTCAGTTCCAATGACTTCAAGTCTCCCCAAGTCATGATGATGCCCTGAAAAACCAGGTGAAGCATGGACTGTCCCTCATCTATTAAGCAAAGGAGTAGAAATAAATCCTTGCTGCTCAACGTGTGGTCCTTGGGTGGACCAATAGCTTGTTTGGAATGCAGAATCTCAGATTGTACACTCTGGACCATCAATCAGAATTTTCATTTTAACAAGATCCCCAAGTGATTTATATGCACATTAAAGTTTGAGAAACATGGCCGGGTGCAGTGGCTCACACCTGTAATCCCAGTACTTTGGGAAACTGAAGCAAAAGGATCAATTGACCCCAGGAATTCAAAACCCCAGGAATTCACCAGCCTGGGCAACATGGCAAGACCCAGTCTCTATAAAACAATTGAAATATTAGCCAGGCTTGGTGGTTTATGCCTGTGGTCCCAGATAGGAGACTGAGGCAGGAGGATTGCTTAAGCCCAGGTGGTGGAGGCGCCAACAAGCCAAGATTGTGCCACTGCACTCCAACCCGAGTGACAGAAAGGGCAAGACCCTGTCTCAAAAATAAACAAATATATTGAAAAAAAAGCTTGAGATATTCATAACTAAATGATTTTCCAGCCAAAAAAACCACTCTGATTATCTGAATTGAGCAGATATTTTCATGCCTCAATAAATCAACTACAAATACGGAAGGCTGTTCGGATTTCTTCCCATAAACTTTATTTAAATCAGAATTATAAGCAGTTTTTAAACCAAATGATCACAAAATGTTAAATTGTTTAGTGTATACTTTGGTTATAACAATATACTATGGCAACATATAGATTTCTTGCACCTCTGATGACCTGTTTTTCAAGAAAGTTCAGAGTTGTTTTTGCAGCATACCTACTCTGGTGACTGACAGATTTATTGTAATTCATTTAGTCACTTAAGATTCATAGATTTGATAGTCTGATTATGTCAAATTGCTCTAAAGTAGTCTTTGATTTATACTACATAGCTGCTTTCATTGATCAGAATTCTACATTTACAGCGCTCTCTTTTTCATATTCTTTTCCTCACTTTTATGGCCAGGTTCTTGGGAATTCACACTATCTACCCAATACTATAAAATTATAAGTATGAGAGAACATCTATAAATATTAATGCCATTGTTTGAGGAAAAGGAGTGCCAATTTTTATTTGATGGAAGTAAACACTGGCAGCTCATTAAAATTTTGGCTCAGAATTGTGGTCCAGAAAACCAATCGGTCTTGAAATGGAATGTAGACCCGCCTATGAACTCATAATCCCCCTACAAAATTTCCATGATTTCTTAAATAAGCTTGTCTAAAGAATCCTCCTAGAAATATATCCAGTAGATGTGCTTTAAGGGAAATCTGTCAAATTCTTAAAGTAGATTAGCTATTATAATTACCCATTAACATCATTTCGTGAAACGTAGCCCTTAAACCTCTTCTATTAGAATCACCTTGGAAGCTTATTAAAATATAGATTCTATGCCCATCCCAGCCTACCAAATTCGAGCCTCAGGGGGTGAGGTCCAGGAATCTGCATTTAAAAATAGTTCTTTAGGTAAGTCTTATACACATTAAAGTTATAGAATCACTGTACTAAACATTACATTTTCAAGTTTAGTTTTCCACTGACATTAGCATCAATTTCCAACGACTGAGCAAAGCGTTCACCTTTATTGTTTCACGTTGTATTTACTCAGACTCTCTGAGCTTCACACGGGAATGACATTTTGACAAGTACATGGCTTAATTTTTTTTCTATTTTTCCAAAGGCTTTAAACAAATATTGTTTCTTGACAACTCATTAAGACAATATGTACCAAGGCATAACATTTCCAGAACACCTAAGAAAATTGCCTTGGTCAGGATGGGGAATCAATTTTTACAGAGCATCACAGATCCCTCACATGTGGGGGAGGGGGGAAAAGAAAAGGAAAACTATGAAAAGTGATCAATTTAATTTAATATTTCAAAATAAAAAATGTATCTGCTTTAAAATTTAAGAACAGAAAACTTTCCAAAATTGATGCAACTGTATTATTTTTCATAATACTTGCTTATTAACTCCATAATAGACAGAAGGTGGAAGTTCTTTCATTATCTTACACCCCATATAAAACAATATGGATATCTCTATAGCGGCTCTAGTGTACTTACCACATAGTACATGTAGAAAATACATATTATTTGAATGAATAAATGGCATATACAATATGTGCATTGTACACACCTTTTGTAATCTGATTTTTTTCCTTTATCAATAGACCACAGAACTTTTCTATAACAATAGATTATAATATTCTATTATATAGATGTACCATCATTCATTTAACCTATCCTCTGTTGGTGGACATTTACTTTCAATTTTATACTACAAAGGCAATTCTGAAATAAACAGTTGTACAATTATCTGGTTATTTGGGGGAAAATTCCTAAAGAAGAATTGCTGAGTCAAAGCTAATGTATATTTAAAGTTTTGATTCATGTTGTCCTCTTGAAATGTTGTTCAATGCCATTATAATGTATAATTCACTATTTTCCCACACATATATTTTTATCAATCTAATAGTCAACAAATGTAACTTCGTTATTTTACTCACCTGTATTTAACTTCTATTAAGATCATGTCTGTTTTTTAATATTTATGACCACACTTACAATTTTTCTATGAATTGCCTTTTATGATTGTAACTCATTTTTCTAATGAAATAAAACAGGAAACTTTATTTTTAAATTTTTTTCAGAGCTGACTTATTTCTTATTTATTTTTTAATTAATAAGTAGAAATTGTATATATTTATGATGTACAACACAGTGTTTTGATACATAAAACAGGAAACTTTAAATTTTAATTAGTAACTATAACACTACAGCAAAACTTCAATGTTATAACCACAAAATAAGGAAGACATACACAGAGAACTGAAATCAAATAAAAATTGAGAAAGACTATATATAATGAGACAGAGATAGTGAAAGATGGTGAGGGAGGCCAGAACAAAGTCACATAAGCAGAGGGATACATCAAAATGGACACAGAAATAGAGAACACAAAGCACATATACATCTACACAGGAAGAGAGAGAGACAGACACAAAGACACACAGGAATATTCACTGATAAAGGCATAGACAGAGATCAAAATAAACAGAGACACCCAAATAAAAATAGATTGAGCACAGTTGAAAAAGCACACATACAAGAAGAATACAGGAAATGACACATAATCAGATGTATATACACAGTTTTATAGAGTGAGAAAGTCACATTTTTAAAATACAGCACAAACACATAAAGAAAAATATACCAAAGAGAGAGATGCAAGAAAAGATGTGCAGAAAGACTTAGCAACATGGGATAAAAAACTCAGAGAAGACACCTTTCATAAATTAAAATTCTTAAAATATGGTTTTTAAACATACATGTACTAACGATTTTAAAATTATGTAGCATTGCCACCCCCAGAAGCAAAAGTTAAGGTAATATTTCTTGCTCTTCCTCTGCAGATCAGATAAGCCAAAATCAAGACCCATATATAATCACAGACATAAATTTATCTCTTTATTCTGGAAAAAATACTAAAATTTGAGCCCTACTAATAAAACGCTCACTGCTCCCCCGCACTATGCCCCCCGTCCCCGGCCAAAAAAAGTACAAAGTTTGATTTGGCTAGTCAACATACATGCACCAACAATTTATCTATTGTCTTTTTTTTATTTAGACATAGTCATGGAGTATGAAAAATAACTTTAAATAAGGTGTAAGCCCTATATAGAGAACCACAGGTCTCACTAAAGCTACATCTATCACCAAATACTAATGCCAAAATGATACCAACAACTATTAATTTCTGAATTACCACTGAGAAGAAGAAAAAGGAAAAAGTGAGACAACAGCTAAATTAACTTACATTCCCATCAACAGTGTATATGTGTTTCCTTTTCTCTTCTGTTTCATCAGCATGTGTTGTTTCTTGACTTTTTAACAATAGCCATTCCAACTGGTATGAGATGGTTGGAAAGCAGTCTGGAGATTTTTCAAAGAATTTAAAACAGAGCTATCTTAGACCCAACAATCCTATTACTAGGTATATACACAAAAGAAAGTAAATCATTCTACCAAAAAGACACATGCACTCATCTGTTCATTGATGTGCTATTCCCAATAGCAGAGACAAGGAATCAACCTGAGTGCCCATCAATGGTAGATTGGATAAAGAAAATATGATGTATATACATCAAAAAGTACCATGCAGCCATAAAAAAAGTATGAAATCGTGTCTTCTGTAGCAACATGGATAGAGCTGGAGGCCATATCCTAAGCAAATAAACGCAGGAATAGAAAACCAAATACCACATGTTCTCACTTATAAGTCGGACATAATATGGGAACAATAGAAGCTGTGTGCTACTAGAGGGTGGGCAAGGNAAGTCGGACATAATATGGGAACAATAGAAGCTGTGTGCTACTAGAGGGTGGGCAAGGAGGTTAAAAAACTACCTATCGGGCACTATGCTCACTACCAAGGTGACAGGATATGTACTCCAAACCTCAGCATCACACAATATTACCATATACCAAATCTGCACATATATCCCCTGTATCTAACATAAAAGCTGAAAATTTTTTGAAAAAGTGAATACTAAAAAAAATAAGCAAAATAGCAACTGAAAATCAAGCATCTGACAGGATTACAGTAAAGTTCATCTAAT
Organism: Theropithecus gelada; assembly: GCF_003255815.1. Lineage (NCBI taxonomy): Eukaryota > Metazoa > Chordata > Mammalia > Primates > Cercopithecidae > Theropithecus > Theropithecus gelada. Next base: position 35,115,265 of record NC_037669.1, on the reverse strand, counting down.
TTGTTTCAGTTCAAGTCTCTGAGAAGAAAGTTCAAAAACCTCTGGTTGTTATAACCACCTTATTACTGAGTTTATTAACAGTGTGGAAATTCTATCAAACACTCATCGATCAACTATTATGAATGGCCAAAAACAAGCAAACAAAAAGAGGTAACTAGAAAATCATCAATTCAGCCTTACCATACAAGATGCCGCCAAAGTATTGCAAGGATGCGTAAATATTTTGAAATATGTTTAAATAATGTGTCCTGACTGCCAGTAAAATTTTTTTTTCCAAGAAAATGTTATTAAAAAATGTTTGGGCTATCCACGAATGTTTTCACAAGCATTCCTACCAGGCAACTACTGAAACCTCGGAAAAAACCCTGGCCGACAGAAGAACTCTTAAGAAAGAAGCACTGGATAGAAGGTGATCTAAGGAAATGTAGACAGGAATATTTGAGCTATTAAGATGGGCCAGAAGTAAATGCATGTTTCATGAAAGTATTTGAAACAAATAATTCTGGCCAAAAAAAACCAAACACATTTAGACAGTGAGGACACACCCAACAAAAATGTTTGTTTGTTGATGCTAACATTTTATTTTGTGTGTACTTGCCAGAGCAGGAATTGACCAAAATAAGATAAATACAAACATCTCACAGAAGGAAAAATTATAGTAAATTTTTAAGTGTAAAAAAGATGAGAAAATTTGCTTCCTGAACATAGAGCAAAAATCAGATATTTATTACTTATTTAAAGTAATAACAACTTTACTAGCATAAGACCAGAAGCACAAAAAGTACTTAAATATCAATTATATTATACATTACTATAGATTTTACATTCATAAAATGCTATATCATTCCTTCAGTTAACTCATATAACACTTCTCTGAGACAAGCTGGTAAGAAATATTATTATCCCCATTTTACAGATGAAATTATATTTGCTGGATAAGCCTGCTCTTAGTCTCTTACATCATGTTTGCCTCTTGGCATTATAAAATATACTTTCAAAACATGATTTTTGTTATTTTAGAAAAAAAGCTTTATGGCATACAATATTGACAAGTATTAAGAAAATAACTTTTAGGAAAATATGAAAGCTTATTTATTAATGCATTTCTTTAATTACAATTGTTAGAATACCTGCCGTCCACACTTTATTTCTTTTGAAATGGAGTCTCATTCTGTCACCAGGCTGGAGTGCAGTGGCATGATCTCAGCTCACTGCAACCTCCGCCTCCCAGGTTCAATTCTTCTGCCTCAGCCTCCGAGTAGCTGGGACTACAGGCCTGTGCCACTACGCCCAGCTACTTTTCGTATTTTTAGTAGAGGTGGGTTTCACCATGTTGGCCAGGATGATTTAGATCTCTTGACCTGTGATCCGCCGCCTCGGCCTCCTGAAGTGGTCGGATTACAGGCATGAGCCACTGCTCCCGGCCCACACTTTATTTTCATCCTATATCATAATCATCATCATAAGCCCTAAAACACATAAAGCCCTATTTATTTTTCCAATTTTCTTTCTTAATTTCTTGATATAAGCTGGACTTAAATCATAAATGTCATATAAGGAAGTTCACACTTGAAAGAATTTTCTCTTATTTGGCTTGCCTAAGTTTCCTGATCTCCTTTCACATTTGCTTTTTCTTTTTTCCCTCCCACCCCTTAAATGCTGTCAGTTCATAGGTTCTGGCATCAGTTTGTCCTTCCACACTATTTTGCTAACTCCAGGCACTTACTTGCAGGGCTTCCACTGATCCCACTAAAAGGCCATGGTGGGTTGACAGCAGAAGGAGCATACCTTTATTTCTGGCCCCACTTGTCTCCCAGCTCCAGTCCTAAATTTCCAAGTGTATGATGGAGGTCTCCACCTGTTCCTCATTAGTACATCAAACTCAAAATATCTAGAAGAATATTCAGCAACTTTTCACCAATAAACCTAACTTTCTAATTTCCATGATGACAATATTCTTCTTCTAATCACCTCTTTTAAAAAATCTCCCCAACTCCTGTGTCTCTAGGTCCAATTGCTAAATCCTATTGATTTTTACCTACTCAATATCTATAACACTTGTATTAGTCCATTCTTGCACTGCTATAAAGCAATACCTGAGGCTGGGTAATTTGTAAATAAAAGAAGTTTAATTGGCTCACAGTTCCACAGGTTGTGCAGGAAGCATGATTCTGGCATCTGCTTGGCTTCTGGAGAGGCCTTAGGAAACTTACAATCATGGTGGAAGGCAAAAGAGAAGCAGACACATCTTACGTGACCAGAGCAGGAAGAAGAGAGACAGGTAGGAGGTGCCATACACTTTTAAACAACCATATCTTGTGAACTCATTCACTACACAGTACCAAGGGGGTATGAACCCCAAATATCTAAGACAGGTCTCAGTCAATTCAGAAAGTTTATTTTGCCAAATTTAAGGACACATGCCCATACAGCCTCACAAGGTCCTGGTCCTGACAACATGTGCCCAAGGGGGTTGGGGGCACAGCTTTGTTTTATACATTTTATGGAGACATGAGACATCAATCAATGCATGTAAGATGTACATTGGTTTAGTCCAGAAAGGCAGGACAACTTGAAGCGGGAAGGGTGCTTCCAGGTCGTAGGCAGATAAGAGAAAAACCAAATGGTCGCATTCTTCTGAGTTTCTGATTAGCCTTTCCAAAGGAAGCAGTCAGATATGCATTTATCTTAGTGAGAAGAAGGATGACTTTGGAAAGAATGGGAGGCAGGTTTGCCCTAAGCAGTTCGATCTTGACTTTTCCCTTTAGCTTAGTGATTTGGGGGTCCCAAGATTTATTTTCCTTTCACATTTTACCCCTTTTATTTTTAAAATCATTCTGAGAAATCATTTTAGAAGAAAATGAGTCTCTGGTCTCAGGTTTCATCTGATCTCTCATGGCTAGGATGGTTTATTTCTACAAGAGTAGGTCCTGCATTATTAGAAAAGCTCGTTTTTAGAAGGTTGTGATGTCTCATGTCCTATAAAGAGAAAATAGGGGGAGGAAGGGAGAAAAAACAACAACAAAAAAGAACAATCCTAGAAAATCAATGTAGGTCATATTACTCTGAAGTCCATATATCAGTAGGCAGTTGTGAAAGTGGCTTATGTATGTAAATAGGTTGCTGTTATTTTCTTCTGAAGTTTAAGTTGTCTACCTTTAGTTCACAGGACTTTAAGAAAAGCACAGCTTAGTTTCCAGTTATTTCAAATTAGGAAAAATAGGAGAAAAAAGAAAAATAAAGAAAAAAATTAAAAACAGCATTTTGGAGACTTACCACCAGGAAAAATTTTAGAATTCAGTCCAACTGTAGAAAATAATAAAAATTGAAAAACATTAGGCAAGTCTAAAATCTAATGACAGGTGCACTATACTTTTTGAAACATAATTTTTCTCTCTTCAGGTTCCTATTTTTACTAAAGCAAATCATGGTAGGACTGATTTACTTTTTTTTACAGTTGGCCTATTTGTATAAAATACGGCAAGAATGATTATTTTTCACATAGGCTTTTTTTATGGAACTTTGTTTCATAGAAGGAATCTCAGATAAGACTTTTTTAAAGTCAAGCTCAGCCATGGCTTTGTACCATCAAATGCCTGTGAGCTGGGTAAATTCCTCTCCTCTTGAGATCCCAAGATAATTTGGGTCTCCTGGACCTATCAGAAAGTGACATTCTTTACTTACCACAGGTCAGGAACCCTACACAGGGACTGTGTAGACAAGGTATGAGACCATTGTTCCCAAGGGGCTTTTATTGGCTCTATTTAAGTCAAGTTTGATTCTATAAAGGAAATCACACCATTCCAGTAAAATCACCAGTTTCTCCAATAGTGTCCTGTTGCAAAATAAAACATTCTTATTGCACTTATGCAAATAACCATATTGCCATAAGTTAAGAATACTCACAAATAGTTTCCACATTCTAGAGAAATCAGGTTGAGAGACAGAAATCCAAATTTGTCCACAGGAGCATACTTTACTCAATCGCGACAAGCTGTAAATAACTCAAAAGCAAAGTTTTCTTGACTCTGGAAAAGAAAACAAAGAATAATCAATGTTTCAAGCTTTTTTTAAATGATTACTTCACTCTTCTGAAGTATTCGGTCTTTACATCTCTCTTTACATCAGTCTGTGATTATATTTGGGTCTTGATTTTGGTTTATCTTGATTTGGAAAATAAATAAGGCTTCAGTCTTCTATTAGTTTAGTCCATGCAGTTAACTCCTGTTCTGCTTGACATTCATGAATATTCCATCTTTCCATGAGAGTCCTGAAAGTTTTCCTACATTCTAATGTCACAGTCTCCAAAGTTATCAGAACCCTGCATTAAAGAACAACTTTTAGAGCTATAAAAGCTGATTATAAAACCACCTTCTAAAGAGGACCAAAACAAGAAAACAATTGTCCATGGATGACAAAAAGCTTTAGTGCACCCGCAGTCAAAGACACAACTGACAAGGAAATTTATTACTTCCGTGGCACACAATAACTTAACATAACAATTGTAATTATTACTAATAACATACACTAAGTTGTATCAGAAATATGAGTTTCCCACAACTTTAAAACACATACCAATAACATATTTATATGAATACACTCTAAAGAAAGCCAAACACCATCATTTCATATTTGACAGTACTTCCTGTAGGATTTTTATATCAAATAAATCATATATGTCATTTTTGGATTTTAGGGAACCTAATATCTTAAAGGAATAATTAGGTCAGAAAAAGACATAATTTATAATTTGATTTTAGACAGTTTGTCAAATATCAAAGGTTTAAAATGCTTGATATCACAAAATAGGGTCGCAGGTCATTGTAAAATAAGTCATTAACTTAACCAAAGTGATAATTCAAAGATTACAAAAACAAGGTGAAAACTGTTATTCTTTGAGACAGGAGACTTAATTTTCCAAATAATAATCCCAAACAAAAACAGCATGAGTCCAATTAAATTTATTTTTCAAACTTTTATAAACAATCTATAAAATTTTAATCATCTTGACCATAAGATATAATTTCTATAAGCCTTTTATAACCTTTATAACCTTTATTAAGGAGTGGATTAATGCTTCAAGGAAACTTTGTTAATATGACATAGGGGCCCATATACTGGTCTTGCATCAGTGTGCCTTTGACGTTAATGGTTAATTTATAGAGAAACTGAACTTATTTTATGTTTCAAAATTAGCCCTTACAATATCACCCACCTCTTCCACAATAGTCCCTGATCCTTAGGAGTTTAATATCTTTAATTTCTGGCCTTGTGTCTCACAAACCAGATTTATTTTATTGGCATCTTCTACTGGGTCTGAAGATGACACTTTAACTACTGTCAGTGTTAAGATTTAGAAGGATTCGGTGTCCTTTTTAGACCCAGGAGTCAAAGCTCTGTAACTTAATGGCACAAGGACTTTAAAACCACATACAGAAAGTTACGCAGATGTAATAATCTTAATTTTAAGAAAAATTTTTAATCTCAGTTTTTTCTAAGCAAACCAAACACGATCTCACACCAGTTAGAATGGCAGTCATTAAAAAATCAGGAAACAGGGGGGCGGAGCAAGATGGACAAATAGGAACAGCTCCAGTCTCCAACTCCCAGTGCGAGCGACACAGAAGACAGGTGATTTCTGCATTTTCAACTGAGGTACTGGGTTCATCTCACTAAGGAATGCGGGACAATCGGTGCTGGTCAGCTGCTGCAGCCCGACCAGTGAGAACTGAAGCAAGGCAAGGCATCCCCTCACCTGGGAAGTGCAAGGGGGAAGGGAATCCCTTTTCCTAGCCAGGGGAACTGAGACACACAACACCTGGAAAATCGGGTAACTCGCACCCCAATACTGCACTCTACCAAGGATCTTAGTAAACAGGTACACCAGGAGATTATATCCCACACCTGGCCAGGAGGGTCCCACGCCCACAGAGCCTCCCTCATTGCTAGCAAAGCACTCTGCGATCTCGAGGCAAGGCAGCAGCGAGGCTGGGGGAGGGGCGCCCGCCATTGCTGAGGCTTAAGTAGATAAAGTGTCTGGGAAGCCCGAACTGGGTGGAGCTCACAGCAGCTCAAGGAGTCCTGCCTGTCTCTGTAGACTCCACCTCTGGGGACAAGGCACAGCTAAACAACAACAACAACAACAACAACAAAAGCAGCTGAAACCTCTGCAGATGCAAACGACTCTGTCTGACAGCTTTGAAGAGAGCAGTGGACTCCCAACACGGAGGTTGAGATCTGAGAACGGACAGACTGCCTGCTCAAGTGGGTCCCTGACCCCTGAGTAGCCTAACTGGGAGACATCCCCCACTAGGGGCAGACCGACACCCCACACTTCACACGGTGGAGTACACCCCAGAGAGGAAGCTTCCAAAGCAAGAATCAGACAGGTACACTCGCTGTTCAGCAATATTCTATCTTCTGCAGCCTCTGCTGCTGATACCCAGGCAAACAGGGTCTGGAGTGGACTTCAAGCAATCTCCAACAGACCTACAGCTGAGGGTCCTGACTGCTAGAAGGAAAACTAACAAACAGGAAGGACACCCACACCAAAATCCCATCAGTACGTCACTATCATCAAAGACTAGAGGCAGATAAAACCACAAAGATGGGGAAAAAGCAGGGCAGAAAACCTGGAAATTCAAAAAATAAGAGCGCATCGCCCCCTGCAAAGAAACGCAGCTCATCGCCAGCAACGGATCAAAGCAGGATGGAGAATGACTTTGACGAGATGAGAGAAGAAGGTTCCAGTCCATCAAACTTCTCAGAGCTAAAGGAGGAATTATGTACCCAGTGCAAAGAAACTAAAAATCTTGAAGAAAGAGTGGAAGAATGGATACCTAGAATAATTAATGCAGAGAAGGTCATAAACGAATTGACAGAGATGAAAACCATGGCACGAGAAATACGTGACAAATGCACAAGCTTCAGTAACCGACTTGATCAACTGGAAGAAAGAGTATCAGCGATTGAGGATCAAATGAAGGAAATGAAGCAAGAAGAGAAACCTAAAGAAAAAAGAAGAAAAAGAAATGAACAAAGCCTGCAAGAAGTATGGGATTATGTAAAAAGACCAAATCTACGTCTGATTGGGGTGCCTGAAAGTGAGGGGGAAAATGGAACCAAGTTGGAAAACACTCTTCAGGATATCATCCAGGAGAACTTCCCCAATCTAGTAGGGCAGGCCAACATTCAAATTCAGGACCTACAGAGAACACCACAAACATACTCCTCGAGAAGAGCAACTCCAAGACACATAATTGCCAGATTCACCAAAGTTGAAATGAAGGAAAAAATCTTAAGGGCAGCCAGAGAGAAAGGTCGGGTTACCCACAAAGGGAAGCCCATCAGACTAACAGCAGATCTCTCGGCAGAAACTCTACAAGCCAGAAGAGAGTGGGAGCCAACATTCAACATTCTTAAAGAAAAGAATTTTCAACCCAGAATTTCATATCCAGCCAAACTAAGTTTCATAAGTGAAGGAGAAATAAATTCCTTTACAGACAAGCAAATGCTTAGAGATTTTGTCACCACTAGGCCTGCCTTACAAGAGACCCTGAAGGAAGCACTAAACATGGAAAGGAACAACCGGTACCAGCCACTGCAAAAACATGCCAAAATGTAAAGACCATCGAGGCTAGGAAGAAACTGCATCAACTAACGAGCAAAATAACAAGATAATATCATAATGGCAGGATCAAGTTCACACATAACAATATTAACCTTAAATGTAAATGGACTAAATGCTCCAATTAAAAGACACAGACTGGCAAACTGGATAAAGAGTCAAGACCCATCAGTTTGCTGTATTCAGGAGACACATCTCACATGCAGAGACATACATAGACTGAAAATAAAGGGATAGAGGAAGATCTACCAAGCAAATGGAGAATAAAAAAAAGCAGGGGTTGCAATACTAGTCTCTGATAAAACAGACTTTAAACCATCAAAGATCAAAAGAGACAAAGAAGGCCATTACATAATGGTAAAGGGATCAATTCAACCGGAAGAGCTAACTATCCTAAATATATATGCACCCAATACAGGAGCACACAGATTCATAAAGTAAGTCCTTAGAGACTTACAAAGAGACTTAGACTCCCATCCAATAATAATGGAAGACTTCAACACCCCACTGTCAACATTAGACAGATCAACAAGACAGAAAGTCAACAAGGATATCCAGGAATTGAACTCATGTGCAGCAAGCAGACCTAATAGACATCTACAGAACTCTCCACCCCAAATCAACAGAATATACATTCTACTCAGCACCACATCACACTTATTCCAAAATTGACCACATAATTGGAAGTAAAGCACTCCTCAGCAAATGTACAAGAACAGAAATTATAACAAACTGTCTCTCAGACCACAGTGCAATCAAACTAGAACTCAGGACTAAGAAACTCAATCAAAACTGCTCAACTACATGGAAACTGAACAACCTGCTCCTGAATGACTACTGGGTACATAACGAAATGAAGGCAGAAATAAAGATGTTCTTTGAAACCAATGAGAACAAAGATACAACATACCAGAATCTCTGGGACACATTTAAAGCAGTGTGTAGAGGGAAATTTATAGCACTAAATGCCCACAAGAGAAAGCAGGAAAGATCTAAAATTGACACTCTAACATCACAATTAAAAGAACTAGAGAAGCAAGAGCACACACATTCGAAAGCTAGCAGAAGGCAAGAAATAACTAAGATCAGAGCAGAACTGAAGGAGATAGAGACACAAAAAACCCTCCAAAAAATCAATGAATCCAGGAGTTGGTTTTTTGAAAAGATCAACAAAATTGATAGACCGCTAGCAAGACTAATAAAGAAGAAAAGAGAGAAGAATCAAATAGACGCAATAAAAAATGATAAAGGGGATATCACCACCGACCCCACAGAAATACAAACTACCATCAGAGAATACCATAAACACCTCTACGCAAATAAACTAGAAAATCTAGAAGAAATGGAAAATTTCCTGGACACTTACACTCTCCCAAGACTAAACCAGCAAGAAGCGGAATTCCTGAATAGACCAATAGCAGGCTCTGAAATTGAGGCAATAATTAATAGCCTACCAACGAAGAAAAGTCCAGGACCAGATGGATTCACATCTGAATTCTACCAGAGGTACAAGGAGGAGCTGGTACCATTCCTTCTGAAACTATTCCAATCAACAGAAAAAGAGGGAATCCTCCCTAACTCATTTTATGAGGCCAACATCATCCTGATACCAAAGCCTGGCAGAGACACCACAAAAAAAGAGAATTTCAGGCCAATATCCCTGATGAACACTGATGCAAAAATCCTCAATAAAATACTGGCAAATCGGATCCAGCAGCACATCGAAAAGCTTTTCCACCATGATCAAGTGGGCTTCATCCCTGGGATGCAAGGATGGTTCAACATACGCAAATCAATAAGCGTAATCCAGCATATAAACAGAACCAAAGACAAAAACCTCATGATTATCTCAATAGATGCAGAAAAGGCCTTTGACAAAATTCAACAGCCCTTCATGCTAAAAATGCTCAATAAATTCGGTATTGATGGAACATATCTCAAAATAATAAGAGTTATTTATGACAAACCCACAGCCAATATCATACTGAATGGGCAAAAACTGGAAAAATTCCCTTTGAAAACTGGCACAAGACAGGGATGCCCTCTCTCACCACTCCTATTCAACAGTGTTGGAAGTTCTGGCCAGGGCAATCAGGCAAGAGAAAGAAATCAAGGGTATTCAGTTAGGAAAAGAAGAAGTCAAATTGTCCCTGTTTGCAGATGACATGATTGTATATTTAGAAAACCCCATTGTCTCAGCCCAAAATCTCCTTAAGCTGATAAGCAACTTCAGCAAAGTCTCAGGATACAAAATTAATGTGCAAAAATCACAAGCATTCTTATACACCAGTAACAGACAAACAGAGAGCCAAATCATGAATGAACTTCCATTCACAATTGCTTCAAAGCGAATGAAATACCTAGGAATCCAACTTTCACGGGACGTAAATGACCTCTTCAAGGAGAACTACAAACCACAGCTCAGTGAAATAAAAGAGGACACAAACAAATGGAAGAACATACCATGCTCATGGATAGGAAGAATCAATATCGTGAAAATGGCCATACTGCCCAAGGTAATTTATAGATTCAATGCCATCCCCATCAAGCTACCAATGACTTTCTTCACAGAATTGGAAAAAACTGCTTTAAAGTTCATATGGAACCAAAAAAGAGCCCGCATTGCCAAGACAATCCTAAGTCAAAAGAACAAAGCTGGAGGCATCACGCTACCTGACTTCAAACTATACTACAAGCCTACAGTAACCAAAACGCATGGTACTGGTACCAAAACACAGATATTGACCAATGCAACAGAACAGAGTCCTCAGAAATAATACCACACATCTACAGCCATCTGATCTTTGACAAACCTAAGAAAAACAAGAAATGGGGAAAGGATTCTCTATTTAATAAATGGTGCTGGGAAAATTAGCTAGCCATAAGTAGAAAGCTGAAACTGGATCCTTTCCTTACTCCTTATACGAAAATTAATTCAAGATGGATTAGAGACTTAAATGTTAGACCTAATACCATAAAAACCCTAGAAGAACACCTAGGTAATACCATTCAGGACATAGGCATGGGCAAGGACTTCATGTCTAAAACACCAAAAGCAATGGCAACAAAAGCCAAAATTGACAAATAGGATCTCATTAAACTAAAGAGCTTCTGCACAGCAAAAGAAACTACCATCAGAGTGAACAGGCAACCTACAGAATGGGAGAAAATTTTTGCAATCTACTCATCAGACAAAGGGCTTATATCCAGAACCTACAAAGAACTCAAACAAATTTACAAGAAAAAAACAAACAACCCCATCGAAAAGTGGGCAAAGGATATGAACAGACACTTCTCAAAAGAAGACATTCATACAGCCAACAGACACATGAAAAAATGCTCATCATCACTGGCCATCAGAGAAATGCAAATCAAAACCACAATGAGATACCATCTCACACCAGTTAGAATGGCAATCATTAAAAAGTCAGGATACAACAGGTGCTGGAGAGGATGTGGAGAAATAGGAACACTTTTACACTGTTGGTGGGATTGTAAACTAGTTCAACCATTATGGAAAACAGTATGGCGATTCCTCAAGGATCTAGAACTAGAAGTACCATATGACCCAGCCACCCCATTACTGGGTATATACCCAAAGGATTATAAATCATGCTGCTATAAAGACACATGCACACGTATGTTTATTGCAGCACTATTCACAATAGCAAAGACTTGGAATCAACCCAAATGTCCATCAGTGACAGACTGAATTAAGAAAATGTGGCACATATACACCATGGAATACTATGCAGCCATAATAAAGGATGAGTCTGTGTCCTTTGTAGGGACATGGATGCAGCTGGAAACCATCATTCTCAGCAAACTATCACAAGAACAGAAAACCAAACACCGCATGTTCTCACTCATAGGTGGGAACTGAACAATGAGATTACTTGGACTCAGGAAGGGGAACATCATACACCGGGGCCTATCGTGGCAGGGGGAGGAGTGGGGAGGGGTTGCATTGGGAGTTATACCTGATGTAAATGACGAGTTGATGGGTGCTGACGAGTTGATGGGTGCAGCATGCCAACATGGCACAAGTATACACATGTAACAAACCTGCACGTTATGCACATGTACCCTAGAACTTAAAGTATAATAATAAAAAAAAAAAGAAAAGGAAGCTTTAGAACATATTAATGCAGTTTTTAAAAAAGTAATAATAATATATGTATGTTTGGCTAATGGGAAGCAAAAAATAAAAATAATATATGGATTAAAAAAATCAGGAAACAACAGGTGCTGGAGAGGATGTAGAGAAATAAGAATACTTTTACGCTGTTGGTGGGACTGTATACTAGTTCAACCACTGTAGAAGACAGTGTGGCGTTTCCTCAAGGATCTAGAACTAGAAATACCATTTGACCCAGCCATCCCATTACTGGGTATATACCCAGAGGATTATAAATCATGCTTCTATAAAGACAAATGCACACGTATGTTTATTGCAGCACTATTCACAATAGCAAAGACTTGGAATCAACCCAAATGTCCCTCAATGATAGATTGGATTAAGAAAATGTGGCACATATACACCATGGAATACTATGCAGTCATAAAACAGGATGAGTTCATGTCCTTCGTAGGGACATGGGTGAAGCTGGAAACCATCATTCTCAGCAAACTACCGCAAGGACAAAACACCAAACACCCCATGTTGTTACTCATAGGTGGGAATTGAACAATGAGAACACTTGGACACAGGAAGGGGAACATCACACATGGGGCTGTTGTGGGGTGTGCGGATGGGGGAGGAATAACATTAGGAGATATACCTAATGTAAATGAGTTAATGAGTGCAGCACACCAACATGGCACATGTATACATATGTAACAAACCTTCACATTGTGCACTTGTACCCTAGAACTTGAAGTGTAATAAAAAAAAAGTTAAACCAAAAAAAAAAAATTTACACAAGCAAAGATAATTCTATTTTCGGGTGGGTTTATAGTTTTGTATCCCTTATGCCAAATTTTGATACCTATTAAGTATGAAATTTCTTGACCAATAAATGAAAACAAACATGCATGCTGAAAATTCTTAAGACATTTATACTGTTTTTTACCAATAATTTTAAAGCTAGCTTATTCAAGAGCTTACTTAAGTCACATGAACTTGAAAAGCATTGGGGTTCATTATTTAATTTATGAGTAACCATTAAGCCAGTTTGGTACCTTGTGGCCAAAGCACAGCAAAATACATGTATGTACACATAAACACACACATACATTTTCATACACTAAAGATCCTATAGCTGTTACTTCAGAACTCTAGCCATGAGATATTAATACAAACTTATTGGTCTACAAAAACAGTAAAGAAAAGGAATGGTTGGATTCTAACAGTGGATTTTATCTTGGTCAAAATGTAATAGCAGCTTTAAAGCAGGAAGAAAAGAAAACAGAGAAAAAGAGAACTTAAGAACTCTGTAGTTTGAAGGTCGATCTTAGGGCCCCTTTTCTTTCATGTAAATGTGCACAAAGACCATAATATTTCCATTTTACACAAACTCTAACAAGTAGAGGTGCCATAAAACCAATGGAGCTCCCAAAAGGGGGTCATTCTCCTTGTTTTATCCTCATTTTTAGATTATTTATTTCCCACTTTTCTTTTCCTTTTTGTTCTTAAAAGGAGGAACTGAGCTATGGCCTAGGGTTTTTGTGGTGTGTGCTGATTGTGAGGGGGACTCCATAGTGTGTTACCACTGAGTTGTTGCCACCCTCTTTCATGTCTCAGTTTCATTCTCTGGAGGTCTAGAACCTCCAGGAGTGCTCCAAGCTCAGTGACCAGCTCCCATATGTGCTTCCTGGATGAGCCCCTTTTTAAACAAGTTTGATGGGGATTCTCCATAGGGCTGCTGCAAATCACAGGTGGTCAACCCTCTCTACACTTCCACAAGGCTCCTGGTCACCCACGTGTGCCTTTCAGCTGGGTGGAGCAAAATGTTCGTTCTCTTTGAAGCTGAGGAAACTAAATCTCTCATTTACCTATGAACACAACAGTTCAGTTTCTCACACAAATGCGCACATAGAAGCCAAACTGATATTAATTCTGGGAGAAAAAAGCAATTGAGAAGACCCTTTAGAATGCCTCTCTGAATTAGAAGTAGAATCCTTAAACAACAACTTCCTCGGAGAGAAAGAAAAAAAAAAAAAAATCAGCCAAAACCACTTCCTGTAAACCACCTTCAACCACCCCTAACTTTGCAGTTCTTGCATACCATTACACACATCAAGGTCAAATCTTTCACAGTACAAGTTAATCTCTGGTAGCCCCAAAGCCAAAGAGGTCAGGTCATGCCATACAGGAGAGCAGAGCTTTAGACCCAAGAAGAAAGTGCCCATGACTCTTGAAACTCCACAAAGAAAACAGAACACCCCAAAAGGGGTGAGTGGTGCCTTTGTTCTGAGTTCTCTAAAGAGTTTGAGTCATTAGAAGCATTCTCTCTAGATTTTTATTGGTACTGAAGATGGCAAAGGGGGAAGGAGGTATGGAGTGGAAGAAAAGTAAACAGAAGAACAATTGTTGTTTTGTTTCTTTTTTTTTTGTTTTGTTTTTTAAAATTGTTTTTATTAAACTTTATTTTGAGATAATTGTGGATTGAGATTCAGTTATAAGACATAATAGAGATATCCCATGTACCTTTTACCCAGTTTCCCTCCCAAATGTTGCAAAACTACAGTCTATTATGACAGCCAGGGCATTGACAATGATATATAATCAAGATATAGAACACTTCTATCACCACAGGATCCCTTTTGTTCGCCTTTTATGACTATACTCAACTCCCTCCTATTCCTTTTTTTTTTTTTTTTTTTAAATACTTTAAGTTCTTTTTTTTTTAGACAGGAAGCAAACAGAGAAACCAAATACATGGTTTTGGGTTTTTGTTTTTTCCTCTTTTACAGCTGTGAGGAATTTTAGCCAATTCAGAGAGGCCTTGTTAACCATGCTTTGAAATTCTCATTAAGATTTGACCAAGTCAGGTAGGGTTGGTCAAATCTGAAAGGAGAAGGACCAGAACAAACAACAACAACAAAACCAACAATATGATTACTGAGCACTCTAATGGGAAGGCGAAATTAAGATCAACTGGTTGTTAATCTTTAACTTTAGCCAAGACAAAACCCCAATTCACCTACTTATCTAGGAATGGGTCTCATACTGAAGACTGCTCTCTTCCACACTGGAAACAGGAAAAAACTCAAACTCACCTTCCCTTCTGGAAGCAAACTCAAACTCTAGAAAAGAGTGACCTCCCTTTCATCGTTGTGGAAGCAGGAAAAGTTGCCTCCTTTGTTGGAAGCAAGTAAAACTCCCCCTCCCCTGAACCAAGAAAAAGGAGTTTTACAGCAGAATAAACTTTAGATCTTGATCAAATTTGGAGGGATCAGGGATTTTCTGAAGGCGATGCTTCCAAGCCTCAGCAAATTATTCCATTGGTTTGAGCCATAAAGATAGCTCAAACTGGTACTAAGCAGCAACAGGAGATAAGTCAAAGGTCACGGGAACCTCCACTCAGAATCCCTTTGTGATTGCCAAATGTGAACTCCAAATATCTGAGACAAGTCTCTATCAATTCAGGAAGTTTATTTTGCCAAAGTTAAGGACATGTGCTCATGATACAGCCTCACAAGGTCCTGACTACATGTGTCCAATGTGGTCCAGGCACAGCTAGTTTTATACATTTTAGGGAGATATGAGACATCAGTCAATTTATGTAAGATGTACATTGGTTTGGCACAAAAAGGCAGGACAACTCGAAGAGGCAGGGGCTGCGGCTTCCAGGTCATAGGTCGATAACAGACAAACCAAACTGTTGCATTCTTTTGAGTTTCTGATTAGCCTTTCCAAAGGAAACAATCAGATATGCATTTATCTCAGTGAGCAGAGGGATGACTTTAAATAGAATGGGAGGCAGGTTTGCCCTAAGCAGTTCCCATCTTGACTTTTCCCTTTAGCTTAGTGATTTTGAGGTCCCAAGATTTATTTTCCTTTCACAAGGAGATGGTGCTAAACCATTAAAAACTGCCCCCATTATCTAATCATCCCCTATCAGGCCCCACCTCCAACACTGGGGATTATAATTCAACATGAGATTTGGACTGGGACACAACCAAACCATATCATTCCGCCCCCCTCCCCGCCCCTCCAAATTTCATGTCCTTTTTGTATTGCAAAATACAATCATGCCTTCCCAACAGTCCCCCAAAGTTTTAACTCATTCCAGCATTAACTCAAGAGTCCAAAGTCCAAAATCCCATCTGAGACAAGGCTAGTCCCTTCTTTCTTTCTCTCTTTTTTTTTTTTTGAGACGGAGTCTCGCTCTGTCTCCCAGGCTAGAGTGCAGTGGAGCAATCTCAGCTCACTGCAAGCTCTGCCTTCCGGGTTCACGCTATTCTCCTGCCTCAGCCTCCCAGCTAGTCCCTTCTTTCTATGGGCCTGTAAACTCAAAAACAAGTTAGTTACTTCCAAGATACAATGGGGGTATCTGACTGTTACTTTACCCACTGTATACTTTTTGTTTTCATTTTTTTAATGTTTAACAGACTTTATTTTTTGAGCAGTTTTAGGTTTGCAGCATAATTGAGAAGAAATTACAGAAATTTCCATAAACCCTCTACCCTGCTCACGAGTAGCCTCTCCCATTATAAACATCCTCCACTAAAGCAACATACTTGTTACAAATGATGCTCTTACACTGACATATCATTATCACCCAAAGTCCATAGCTCACATTAGGGTTCATTTTTGTACAATCTTGGTTTAGACAAATGTCTAATGAAACGTTTTCACTATTTTAGTATCATACAAATTAATTTTACTGCCTTTAAATCCTCAGTGCTCTTCTTGTTCATCTCTGTCTCCCCCCAACTTTTGGCATATACTGATCTTTTTACTATATACATAGTTTTGCCTTTTCCAAAATGTCACATAGTTGGAATCATGCAGTATGTAGTCTTTTTTGATTGGCTTGTTTCACTTGGTAATATGCATTTAAGTTTCCTCTGTGTTTTTTCCAGGCTCGATAGCTCATTTCTTTTTAGCACTGAATAATATTCCATTGTCTGTTCCACAGACAATCAACAAACTGTTCCACAGTTTATCCATTCACCTACTGAGGGATATTTTGGTTGCTTCTAAGTTTTGGCGATTATGATTAAAGCTGCTATAAACATCGGTATGCAGGTTTTTGTGTGGACATTTTTCAACTCCATCACGTAAACACCAAGGAGCGCAATTGCTGGATTGCATAAAAGTCTATTTAGTTTTGTAAGAAACTGCCCAACTGTCTTTCAAAGTGGCTATAACCTTTTGCATTCCCACCAGCAATGAATGAGAGTTCTTTGTTCCTCCACATTCTCACCAGCATTTGGTGTTGTGTTTTATGTTTTGGCTATTCTAGTTGGTATGCTGTGCTATCTCATTGTTTTATTTTGTATTTCCCTAATGACATATGATGTGGAGCATCTTTTCATGTTTATTTATCATCTGTATTTCCCTGATGACATATGATACGCAGCATCTTTTCATATGTTTATTTGCCATCTGTATATCTATAAGTGAGAACACACAGTATTAGGTTTTCTGTTTCTGCATTACTTTGCTTAGGATAATAACCTCCAGCTCCATCCATGTTGCTGAAAGGACATGATTTCATTATTTTTTATGGCTATATAGTATTCCATGGTGTCTATGTATCACATTTCCTTTATCAAATCTACCATTGATGGGCATCTTCATTGATTATGTTGTTTGTTTTCTTGTTGGTTTTAAGTGTTCTTTGTACGTCTTGGATAATACTCATTTATCAGATATATCTTTGACAATATTTTCTCCCAGTGTTTTTTTTATCTTGACAATGTCTTTCACAGAGCAGAAATTTTTACTTTTAATGAAGTCCAACTTACTAATTCTTTCTTTTATGAATTGTGCCTTTGGTGTTTATCTAAAAAGTGATTGCAAAGCTCAAGGTAATCTAGGTATTCATCAATGTTAACTTTTAGGAGTCTAAGAGTTTTGCATTTTAGTTAGTTCTTTGAGCCGTTTTGAGTTAACTTTTGCAAAGGATGTAAAGTTTGCATCTAGATTCATTTTTTTATATATGTAGATGTCCAATTGCTCTAGCACCATTTGTTGAAGAGACTGTCCTCGCTCCATTGTATTGCTTTTCCTTTTTAATCACAGATGAGCAGTCTGTATTTACGTGGGTCTATCCCTGAGCTTCCTATTCTATTCTATTGATCTATTTGTCTGTTCTTTTGCCAATACCACACTGTCTTGACTACTTCAGCTTTATAGTAATGCTTGAAGTTGGGTAGTGTCAGTCCTTGACCTTTGTTCTTCTTCAGTATTGCATTGGCAATTCTGGGCCTTTTGCCTTTCCTTATAAACAAGGACCTTATCCACAACATTACTTGATGGGATTTTGATTGGGTATATTAGTCAAGGTTCTCTAGAGGGACAGAGCTAATAGGACAGATGTATTTATAAAGAGGAGTTTCTTAAGGAGTATTGACTGACATGATCACAAGGTGACATCCTACAATAGGCCATCTGCAAGCTGAGGAGCAAGGAAACCAGTCTGAGTTCCAAAGCTGAAGAACTTGGAGTCTGATGTTCAAGGGCAGGATGCATCCAGCACAGGAGAAAGATGTAGGCTGGGAGACTAAGCCAGTCTAGTACTTTAACGTTCTTCTGCCTGCTTTTATTCTGGCCATGCTGATTAAATTGTGCTTGCCCAGATTGAGGGTGGGTCTGCCTTCCAAGTCCACTGACCAAATATGAACCTATTTGGCAACACTCTCACAGACACATCCAGGAACAATACTTTGTATCCTTCAGTCCGATCAAGTTGACACTTAATATTAACCATCACATTGGGGTTACCTTGAATCCACAGATCAAGTCAGAAAGAATTAATATTGGGACAAATTTGCGGCCTCCTATCCATGAAATGAAATCTCTCTCCACTTATTTAGTTCCTTAATTTCTTTCATCATATTTATATATTTTCCTCATATAGATCTTGTACATTTTTTATATTTATGCCTCAGTGTTTCATTTTTCAGGGTGCAAATATAATGGCACTGTGTTTTAAATTTCAAATTCTACTTGTTCATTGCTGGCATATAGGAAAATGACTGACTTTTTAATGCTAATTTTGTATCCTGCAACCTTGCTTTAATTGCTGTTAGTTCCAGGGGTTTTACCAATACTTTCAAATTTTCTACACAGATATCATATCATCAGTGAACAAAAACAGTTTTTTCTTTCTTTCTCAACCTATATAACTTCTTTTTATTTTTAAACTTTTTTAGTGAGGACTTCCAGTATGGTGTTGAAAAGCAATTGCAAGAAGGAAGATTTTTGCTTTATTTATAATCTTAATGGGAAAGCTTTGAGTTTCTCACCATTGAGTATAACATTAACTGTAGAGTTTTTTGTAGACATTCTTTCTCAAGTTGAAGAAGTTTCCCTCTACATCTAGTTTGCTGAGTTTTTTAATCATAAATGGGTATTGGAATTTGTCAAATGCTTTTCTGTATCTATGGGTATGATCATGTTATTTTTCTTCTTTAGCCTGTTGGTGTGATGTATTACATTAATGGATTTTCAAATGGTGAATTAGCCTCACATATCTAGGATAAATCCCACTTGGATGTGGTATATAATAATTTTTATACATTGTTGGGTTTAATTGGTTAAATTTTGTTGATGATTTTGGCATCTATGTTCATGAGAGAAATTGGTTTATTGGTTGTTGTTGTTGTTTTTTTTTCCTTACAGTATCTTTGCCTGGTTTTGGTAGTGTGTGTAAAGCTGGCCTTATGCAATGAGTTACCAAGTATTCCCTCTCATTCTGTCTTCTGAAAGAGATTGTAAAGAACTGGTAACATTGGCTGGCAAGATGGTCAAATAGGAAAAGCTCCAGTCTGCAGTTCCCAGTGAGATCAATGCAGAGGTGGGTGATGTCTGCATTTCCAACTGAGGTACCCAGCTCATCTCATTGGGACTGGTTAGACAGTGGGTGCAGCCCATGGAGGGTGAGCTGAAGCAGGGTGGGGTGTTATATTACCCGGGAAACTCAAGGGGTCAGGGAACTCCCTCCCCTAGCCAAGGGAAGCTGTGAGGGACTGTGCCGTGATGAATGGTGCATTCTGGCCCAGAAACTATGCTATTCCCATGGTCTTCACAACCTGTAGACCAGGAGATTCCCTCAGGTTATACCACCAGGGCCCTGGGTTTCAAGCACAAAACTGGGCACCCATTTGGGCAGACACTGAGCTAGCTGCAGGAGTTTTTTTTTTTTTCATACCCCAGTGGCACCTGGAATGCCAGCAAGACAGAACTATTTACTCCCCTGTAAAGGGGGCTGAAGCCAGGGAGCTAAGTGGTCTAGCTCAGTGGATCCCAACCCCATGGAGGCCAGTAAGCTAAGATCCACTGGCTTGAAATTCTCGCTGCCAGTACACATTCTGAAGTCAACCTGGGATGCTGGAGCTTGGTGGGGAGAGGGGCATCTGCCATTACTGAGGCTTGAGTAGGCAGTTTTCCCCTCAGAGTGTAAACAAAGCCACAGGGATGTTCGAACTGGGTGGAGCACACCACAGCTCAGCACAACTGCTGTAGCCAGACTGCCTCTATAGAGTCCTCCTCTCCGGGCAGGGCATCTCTGAAAGAAAGGCAGCAGCCCCACTCAGGGGATTATAGATACAACACCCATCTCCCTCAGACAGAGCACCTGGGCGTAGGGGTGGCTGTGGGGGCAGATTCAGCAGACTTAAACGTTCCTGCCTGCTGGTTCTGAAGAGAGCAGTGGATCTCCCAGCACAGTGCTCTAGCTCTGCTATGGGACAGACTGCCTCCTCAAGTGGGTCCCTGACCCCATGCCTCCTGACTGGGAGACACCTCCCAGCAGGGGTTGACAGACAACTCATATAGGAGAGCTCCGGCTTTTATCTGGCAGGTGCTCCTCTGGGATGAAGCTTCCAGAGGAAGGAACAGGCAGCAATCTTTGCTATTCTGCAGCCTCCACTGGTGATACCCAGGCAAACATGGTCTGGAGTGGACCTCCAGCAAACTCCAGCAGACTTGCAGCAGAGGGGCCTGACTGTTAGAAGAAAAACTAACAAACAGAAAGGAATAGCATCAACATCAATAAAAAGGACGTCCACACCAAAACCCCATTCAAAGGTCACCAGCATCAAAGACCAAAGGTAGATAAATCCACGAAGATGAGGAAAAAACAGCGCAAAAAGGCCGAACATTCCAAAAACCAGAACGCCTCTTCTCCTCCAAGGGATCACAACTCCTTGTCAGCAAGGGAAGAAAACTTGATGGAGAATGAATTTGATGAATTGACAGAAGTAGGCTTCAGAAGGTGAGTAATAACAAACTCCTCTGAACTAAAGGAGCATGTTCTAACCCAATGCAAGGAAACTAAGAACCCTGAAAAAAGGTTAGAGGAATTGCTAACTAGAAGACCCAGTTTAGAGAAAAACATAAATGACCCGATGGAGTTGAAAAACACAGCACGAGAACTTCATGAAACAAACACAAGTATCAATAGCTGAATTGATCAAGTGGAAGAGAGGATATCAGAGATTGAAGATCAACTTAACGAAATAAAGCATGAAGACAAGATTAGAGAACAAAGAAAGAAAACGGAATGAACAAAGCCTCCAAGTAATACAGGACTATGTGAAAAGACCAAACCTACGTTGGACTGGTGTACCTGAAAGTGATAGAGACAATGTAACCAAGTTGGGAAACACTCCTCAGGATATTAGCCAGAAGAACTTCCCCAACATAGAAAGACAGGCTGACATTCAAATTCAGGAAATACAGAGAACACCACAAAGATACTCCTT
Source organism: Theropithecus gelada (assembly GCF_003255815.1). NCBI lineage: Eukaryota > Metazoa > Chordata > Mammalia > Primates > Cercopithecidae > Theropithecus > Theropithecus gelada. The sequence goes on along the minus strand of NC_037669.1, from coordinate 35,093,757 downwards.
GAGAAGAGCAACCCCAAGACACATAATCATCAGATTCACCAAGGATGAAATGAAGAGAAAAAATGTTAAGGGCAGACAGAGAGAAAGGTTTGGTTACCCACAAAGGAAAGCCCATGAGACTAATAGCAGATATCTCTGCAGAAACCCTACAAGCCAGAAAAGAGTGGGGGCCAATATTCAACATTCTTAAAGAAAAGAATTTTCAACCCAGAATTTCATATCCAGCCAAACTAAGTTTCATAAGCAAAGGAGAAATAAAATCCTTTACTGACAAGCAAATGCTGAGAGATTTGGTCACCACCAGACCTGCCTTACAAGAGCTCCTGAAAGAAGCACTAAATACGGAAAGGAACAACCGGTACCAGCCACTGCAAAAACATGCCAAATTGTAAAGACCATCAACACTACGAAGAAACTGCCTCAACTAATGGGCAAAATAACCAGCTAACATCATCATGCCAGGATCAAATTCACATGTAAGAATATTAACCTTAAAGGTAAACAGGCTAATGCCCCAATTAAAATACACAGACTGGAAAATTGGATAAAGAGTCAAGAACCATCCTGCTGTATTCAGGAGACCCATCTCACATGCGAAGACACACACAGGCTCAAAATAAAGACATGGAAGAATATTTACCAAGCAAATGGAAAGAAAAAAAAAAAAAAGCAGGGGTTGCAATCCTAGTCTGATAAAACACACTTTAAACCAACAAAGATCAAAAAACACAATGAAGGGCATTACATAATGGTAAAGGGATCAATTCAACAAGAAGAGCCAACTACTCTAAATATATATGCGCCCAATACAGGAGTACCCAGATTCATAAAGCAAGTTCTTAGAGACCTACAAAGAGATTTAGGCTCCCACACAATAATAGTGGCAGACTTTAACACCACACCATCAATATTAAATAAATCGATGAGACAGAAAATAAACAAGGATATTCAGGACTTGAACTCAGCTCTGGACCAACTGGACGTAATAGACATCTACAGTACTCCCCACCCCAAATCAACAGAATATACATTATCCTCAGCACCACATCGCACTTATTCTAAACTTGACCACATAAATGGAAGTAAAACACTCCTCAGCAAATGCAAAAGAACAGAATTCATAACAGTCTCTCAGACCACAGTGCAATCAAATTAGAATTCAGTATTAAGAAACTCACTCAAAACCACACAGCTACATGGAAACTGAACAACCTGTTCCTGAGTGACTACTGGGAAAATAATGAAATTAAGGCAGAAATAAATAAGTTATTTGAAACCATTGGGAAAAAAGTCACAATGTACCAGAATCTCTGGGACACAGCTAAAGCAGTGTTTAGATGGAAATTTATAGCACGAAATGCCCACAGGACAAAGCAGGAAAGATCTAAAATCGACATCCTAAATCACAATTAAAAGAACTAGAGAACAAGAACAAACAAATTCAAAAGCTAGCGGAAGACAAGAAATAACTAACATCAGAGCAAAACTGAAGGAGATAAAGACATGAAAAACCTTTCAAAAAAATCAGTGAATCCAGGAGCTGGTTTTTTAAGAAGATTAACCAAATACATAGACCACTAGCCAGACTAATAAAGAAGAAAAGAGAGAAGAATCAAATAGACACAATAAAAATGATAAAGGGGATATCACCACTGATCCCACAGAAATACAAACTACCATCAGAGAATACTATAAACACCTCTACACAAATAAACTAGAAAATCTAGAAGAAATGGACAAATTCCTGGACACATCCACCCTCCTAAGACTAAACCAGGAACAAGTCAAATCCCTGAATAACCCAATAACAAGTTCTGAAATTGAGGCAGTAATTAATAGCCTAGCAACCAAAAAAAGTCCAAGACCAGACGGATTCACAGTCAAATTCTGCCAGAGATACAAACAGGAGCTGGTCCTATTCCCTATGAAACTATTCCAATCAATAGAAAAAGAAGGACTCCTCCCTAACTGATTTTGTATGAGGCCAGCATCATCCTGATACCAAAACCTGGCAGAGATGCGTACAAAAAACCAAAAATTTCAGGCCAATATCCCCAATGAACATCGATGCAAATATCCTCACTAAAATACTGACAAACCGAATCCAGTAGCACATCAAAAAGCTTATCCACCACGATCAAGTCGGCTTCATTCCTGGGATGCAAGTCTGGTTCAACATATGCAAATCAATAAATGTAATCCATCACATAAACAGAACCAATGAGAAAAAACACATGATTATCTCAATAGATGCAGAAAAGGCCTTCAATAAAATTCAACACCCCTTCATGATAAAAGCTCTCAGTAAACTAGGTAATGATGGAACGTATCGGAAAATAATAAGAGCTATTATGACAAACCCACAGCCAATATCATACTGAACGGGCAAAAGCTGGAAGCATTCCCTTTGAAAACCGGCACAAGACAAGGATGCCCTCTCTCACCACTCCTATTCAACATAGTATTGGAAGTTCAGGTCAGGGCAATCAGCAAGAGAAAGAAATAAAAGGTATTCAAATATAAAAAGAGGAAGTTAAATTGTCTCTGTTTGCTGACAACATGATTTTCTATTTAGAAAACCCCATCATCTCAGCCCAAAAACGTCTTAAGCTGGTAAGCAACTTCAGCAAACTCTCAGGATACAAAATCAATGAGCAAAAATCACAAGCATTCCTATACACCAGTAATAGTCAATCAGAGAGCCAAATTATGAGTGAACTCCCATTCACAATTGCTACAAAGAGAATTAAATACCTAGGAATATAACTTACAAGGGATGTGAAGGACCTCTTCAACGGGAACTGCAAACCACTGCTCAAGGAAATAAGAGATTTCCTTGAAACGGAAAAACATTCCATCCCAGGGATATAAAGACCCAGTATCGTGAAAATGGCCATACTGTCCAAAGTAATTTATAGATTCAATGCTATCTGCATCAAGCTGCCATTGACTTTCTTCACAGAATTAGAAAAAACTACTTTAAATTTCATATGGAACCAAAAAAGAGCGCACATAGCCAAGATAATCCTAAGCAAAAAGAACAAAGCTGGAGGCATCATGCTACCTGACTTCAAACTATACTACAAGGCTACAGTAACCAAAACATCATGGTACTGGTATCAAAACAGATATATAGGCCAAAGGAACAGAACAGAGGCCCCAAAAATAATGCCACACATTTACAACCATCTGATCTTTGACAAACCTGACAAAAACAAGCAATGGGAAAAGGATTCCCTATTTAATAAATGGTGTTGGGAAAACTGGCTAGCCATATGCAGAAAACTGAAACTGGACCCCTTTCTTACAACTTACACAAAAATTAACTCAAGATGCATTAGAGATTTAAATATAAGACCTAAAATCATAAAAACCCTAGAAGAAAACCTAGGCAATACCATTCAGGACACAGGCATGGGCAAAGACTTCATGACTAAAACACCAAAAGCAATGGCAACAAAAGCCAAAATTGACAAGTGGGATTTAATTAAACTAAAGAGCTTCTGCACAGCAAAAGAAACTATCATCAGAGTGAAAAGGCAACCTACAGAATGGGAGAAAATTTTTGCAATGTAGCCTATCTGACTAATATCTAGAATCTACAAGGAACTTAAACAAATTTACAAGAAAAAAACAACCCCATCAACAAGTGACTGAAGGATATGAACAGACACTTCTCAAAAGAAGACATTTATGTGGCCAACACACATATGAAAAAAAGCTCATCATCACTGGTCATCAGAGAAATGCAAATCAAAACCACAATGATATACCATCTCACGCCAGTTAGAATGGCAATCATTAAAAAGTCAGGAAACAACAGATGCTGGAGAAGATGTGAAGAAATAGGCATGCTTTCACACTGTTGGTGGGAGTGTAAATTAGTTCAACCATTGTGGAAGACAGTGTGGCGATTCCTCAAGGATCTAGAACCAGAAATACCATTTGACCCAGCCATCCCATTACGGGGTATATACCCAAAAGATTATAAATCATTCTACTATAAAGACACATGCACATGTATGTTTACTGTATGTTTACTGCAGCACTGTTCACAATAGCAAAGACTTGGAACCAACCCAAATGCCCATCAATGATAGACTGGATAAAGAAAATGTGGCACACATACACCATGGAATACTATGCAGCCATAAAAAAGGATGAGTTCATGTCCTTTTCAGAGACATGGATGAAGCTGCAAACCATCATTCGCAGCAAACTAACACAGGAACAGAAAACCAAACACCGTATGTTCTCACTCATAAGTGGGAGTTGAACAATGAGAACACACGGACACAGGGAGGGGAACATCACACACTGGGGCCTGTTGGCGGGGTGGGGACTAGGGGAGGAACGGCATTAGGAGAAACACTGAATGTAGATGATGGGTTGATGGATGCAGCAAACCACCATGGCACGTGTATACCTATGTAACAAAACTGCACGTTCTGCACGTGTATTCCAGAACTTAAAGTATAATATAAAAAGAAAAAAAAAAAAAGAACTGGTATCCTTTTTCCTAAATGTTTGGTAGAATTAATCAGTGAACCCCTTGGGCCTGATACTTTCTGTTTGGGGAGGTAATTAATTATTGATTTGATTTTTTTAAAACCAGATATAGGCTTATGCAGATTATCTATTTCTTCTTGCCTGAGTTTTGGCCAACTATCTCTCAAGGAATTGGTTCATTTCATCTATATCATCAAATTTGTGGGCATAGACCTATTCATAGTGTTCCTTTAATATCTTTTTAATCTCCATGGGATCTGTCACGATGTTCCTTCTTTCATTTCTAATATTAGTAGTTTGTGCCTTTTTTTGTTTTGTTTTGTTTTTTTTTTCAGTTAGCCTGGCTAGAGGTTTGTTGATTTTGCTTTTGTTTTCATTGATTTTCTCTATTATTTCCTGTTTTCAATTTCATTGATTTCTGGTGTAATTTTTATTTCTCTTCTGCTTACTTTAATTTGCTCTTCTTTTTCTAATTTCCTAAAGTAGAAGCTTAGATGTTTTAGACTTTTCCTCTTTTCTAACATATGCATTCAATGATATAAATTTCCCCGTAAGCACTGCTTTTACAGTATCTGTGAATTTTAATAAATTGTTTTCATTTTATTTTCTTTAAAATAGTTTTAATATCTCTTGAATTTCCTCTTGACCAATTTGTTATTAAGAAGTGCGTTGTTTAATTTCCAAGTATTAATGGGTTTTCCAGCTATCTTTCTGTTATTGGCTTCTAGTTTAATTCTATCATGGTCTGGGAGTAGACATTGTATGATTTCTATTTTGAATTTGTTATAGTGTGTCTTATGGCCCAGAATGTGATCTTTAGTGAATGTTCCAGGTTAGTTTGGGAAGAATTAATATTCTGTTGTTGGATGAAGTAGTCTACAGATGTCCATTATATTCAGCTGATTGATGGTATTGTAGAGTTCACCTATATCCTTACTGATTTTATGTTTGCTAAGTCAATTTCTGACAAAGCAGAGTTGAAGTATCCAATTATAACAGTGAATTAATCTTTTCTCCTCAGAATTGTATCAGTTTTTATGTATGTGTTTTGATTTTGTGTTGTTAGATGCAGATGCATTAAAGATTGTTATGTCGTCTTTGGAGAATTGACCCCTTAATCATTATGTAATGACCCTTTTCATACCTGATAACTCTCCTTGCTCTGAAGTTTCCTCTGTCTGAAATTAATGTAGCTACTCTCACTATGTTTTGACTAGTTTTACCATGGCATATCTTTCTCCATTCATTGACATTTAAATTATATGTGTTTTTATATTTAAAGTGAGTTTCCTAGAGACTACATATATTGGGTCTTGTTTTTTGAGCCACTCTATCTCTGTATTTTAATTGGTATATTTAAGCCATTAACATTGAAAGCAATTGTGAATACAGCTAGATTACTATCTACTATATTTGCTACTGTTTTCATTTCATTGAACTTGTCCTTTGTTCTGATTTTGCTCTTCCAGTCTTTTTCTGCTTTTTGTGGTTTTAATTAAGCATTTTCTAGAATTCAATTTTCTGTTATTTCTTAACCTCTCAGCTATATTTCTTTAAAGAAATTCTGGGGATTGCCCCAGAGTTTACAATCTACATTTACAACTAATCTAAGTCCATTTTTTATCACACTATATAATTTCATGCATAGTGTGGGTACCTTGTAATAAAATAATCCTAATTCTTCCCTTTCATCCCTTGTATTATTGCTTGTATCATTCATTTCACTTATAGGTAAGCATACATAATTACATAACTGAATACATTGTTGATATTCTTATTTTGAACAAACTGTTATATTTAAGATCAATAAAGAAAAAATAAAAGCTTTTCATTTTACTTTCTGTTATTCTGTTTCTTTTCTGGGGGGCGAGGAGGTGTGGGGATAAAGTCTCACTCTATTGCCTAGGCTGGAGTGCAATGGCATGATCTTGGCTCACTGCAACCTCCACCTTCACCTCCCGGGGTTCAAGAGATTCTCCTGTCTCAGCCTCCTGAGTAGCTGGGACTACAGGAGTGTGCCACCAGGTCGGGTTCATTTTTTGTATTTTTAGTAGAGATGGGATTTCTCCATGCTGCCCAGGCTGGTCTTGAACTCCTGGACTCAAACGATCCACCCACCTTGGCCTCCCAAAGTGCTGGGATTACAGGCGTGAGTCACCACAACTGGCCGAATGTACCATAATGATGTAAAATATTAATAATAAAGAAAAGTGGGCCAGGAGCAGTGGCTCATACCTGTAATCCCAGCACTTTGGGAGGCTGAGGTGGGTGAATCACCTGAGGTCAGGAGAGTGAGACCAGACTGGTCAACTTGGTGAAACCTTGCCTCTACTAAAAATACAAAATAATTAGCTAGGCATGGTGGTGTATGCCTGTAATCCCAGCTACTTGGGAGGCTGAGGCAGGAGAATGACTTGAACCAGGGAGATGGAGGTTGCAGTGAGCCAAGATTGCACCACTGCATGCCAACCTAGGAGACAGAGCAAGACCCTGTATCAAAAACAAACAACAAACAACAACAACAACAACAAAACATTATGGTGCATTTGTCACAATTAATGAACCAATACTAATATATTATCATTGATTGATGTCAATACTTTATTCAGATTTCCTTAGTTTCTACCTAATGTCTTTTTTTCTGTTCCAAGATCACATCCAGGATACCACATTATATTCAGTAGTCATGTCTCCTTAGGCTCCTCTTGGTTGTGGTAGTTTTTCAAACTGTCCTTGGTTTTGATGACCTTGGCAGTTTTGAACATTACTGTTCAGGTATTTTGCACAATTTGTCTTGATTGAGATTTGCCTATTTTTTTTAAACAATTAGACTGGGCTAATATTTTTTGGAAGGAAGACCATAGAAGAAATGTGGTATTATCATCACATCACATCACATCAAGGCTACATACTATCAAATATGGTTTATCACTATTGATGTTAACCTCAATCACCTGGCTTAAGGTCATATTTGTCAGGTTTCTCCACTGTCAAGTTACATTTTTGGTCTCTTTTTCCAACACTCTAGTTTTTGGAAGAGTTTTCCCTTACATTTTTAACTTATTATTTTCTATATAAGTGAAGCTTATTGATTTTAGTATTTACATATTATTTTAAGTAACACTAAATTATAAAGAGTAGACAGTCATCAAAACAGTTGCCAATTACAAAATATCAATGAGAAATTAGAGTACCACTATTAATAATGCACAAGAAAATATATTTTTCCAATCTCGTCTTAAAAAAATACTTACTTTGCTATTCAAAGTAAATGCCAGGTTATGAGACCCACAGAAAGTCACCCTGATTAAAATGTGATTCATTTAGAAGTGTTGATGTATGGTAAGCAATATTCTGTTCAGCTCCATACCTATTATCGTGGATTATTTTTCACTCTTAGCTAAATATTTTAGTTACTCTCTGTATTTGTTATATATTATTGTACAAAAAATTATCCCTACAGTTTAGTGGTTAACACATCAAGCATGAATTATCTCACAGTTTCTGTGGATCAGGAATGTGGACATGGCTTAACTGGGTCCTCAGCTTCAGGATCTCTCACAAGGCCACAATCACGGTGTCAGCCAGGGCTATCGTCATTTCATGCTTCAACTGAGGAAGAATCTGCTTCCAAGCTCACTGTTTGTTTGCAGGCTTCCGTCCCTTGTGGACTATTGAACTCAATAGGAGAGCCTCAGTCCCTTGCTGGGAATTGGCTGGGAATTGGCTGGGGTTCACCTTCAGTTCCTAGCCATATGAATTTCTCCAAAGTTGTAGCTTGCTTCATCAATGTGAGCAACCCAAAAAGGCAAGATGGAATGAGAGAGTGCCCGCAAGAAAGAGAAAGCTAGCAAGACTGAAGTAGTAGTCTTTCCTAACTTAATTATAGAAATGACAGTCCATCAGTTTTACTGAATTCTATCTATTCTGGAAGAGGGTGATTAAGTCCACACCATACTCAAGGGAAAGGGATGACACCAAGGTGTGACATTGGAAACTATGTCATAAACTGCCTACCACTTTATCCCTGTGATGCTCCTTCCTATGGGAGGATTCTATATCTCTTTCTATTGAACAAAGGAATGACTATGTGACTTGCTTTAAGCTCATGAACTCTGGACAAAAATAACACATTTTATAATGTTTTAAGGTATTCAAATGCCCCTATTATAAAAATTACCTCAGAGAGGCTGAGACTTCTGGAATGGTGGAGTGAAGAGATTGGCAAATCTGATCCCCAAAAAGCAAAAATAAAATTGGACACTTGAAAAAAACCTTCCAACTATCAAAATCAACCAAAGGCTTACAAATAACTCAAAAACTTATATTTAAGAAAACTACTGAACCTTGGGTAAGAATGGTGTTATTTAATGGCATTTTAGCCCACACCACCTTAGGACAGGATGGACCAGGAAAACCATCATCTTTACTGCCAAAGTGGACTGACTTTTTTGGAGTAGAGTCAGAAGTCCCCATGTCCAGGACATTGTCAAAAACAACAGTGATCTTGGTGACAAATAATTGGGGAGGGATGACATCACAGCTAGCCTTAGGGTGTGATTAAGCTTAGAGCAAGCAACAGATTAGCGGACTATCCAGAAATTTAATGGGAAAAAATGAAGAATGAGACAGCTTTCCTTATACTAAACACAAAATTAACTCAAAATGGATCATAAACCCAAACATAGGAATGAAAACTATAAAACTTCTAGGGAAACACGTAATAGAAAATCTTCATGGCCCTGGAATTTCTTGGGTTGGGCAAAGATTTCTTAGATATAACATCAAAGGCATAATGCATAAAAGAAAAAAATGATAAATTGGATTTCATAAAAATTAAAAAATTCTTGTCCCTCAAAAGACACTTAAGAAAAATGAAAAGACAAGCCACCGACTGGGAGAAGATATCTGCCAATCACAGACTTAATAAAAATGTTATCCAGAATATATAAAGAACTCTTATAATTAAATAAGAAGATAACACACAAAAGAGGCAAAGAATTTGAATAGACATTTCACCAAAGACATGGCTGATAAGTACATGAAAAGAGGCTCAATCACATTAAGTCATTTGAATTAGAAAATGCAAATTAAAACTGTAATGAGAAACCACTTCCTACTTATTAAAATGGCTATAAAAAAAGACAAACAAAAATTAGTGTTGGTGAAGATACGGAAAAACTGTAACCCACATACGTTGCTAGTAGGAATATAAAATGACTTGTCACTTTGTAAATGTTTAACAGTTTCTTAAAAAGTCATAAAAACTACTGACATGCCACAGCACAGATGAACCTCAAAACCATGCTAAGTGAAAGAAGTCAGACATAAAAGATTACATATATGTTTTCATTCATATGGAATATCTATAAAAGGCAAATTTTTAGACGGAAAGCAGATTCATTATTTTCTAGGGTTGGGTGTAGCAATGAAGATTCACTGCAAATGGACTCAGGAGATGTTTTGGGGGTGATGGACATGTTCTAAAAGTAGACTGTGGTGGTCAGTTGCACAATTCTGTAAATTTACTAACAAACATTGAATTGTACACTAAGAATGGCTAAATGTATGGAAATTATACTTCAATAAAACTGTTATTAAACGATCAGTTATGTTTCAGATAGGAGGTGTTTCAACAGCCTGGGTCCCAGAATGAACACACATAAGGAGGAGAGTGCAGGAAACTCATGATGGATGTGAACAAGAAAATAACATTTGTTGTTGTAAGTCACTGAGATTGAGATTTGGGAATCATTTTTTACCCTAGCATAACATAGTTTATCCTGACTGCTAGACTTACCTTTCTGAGAAATAAAATGTATCATTACATATTGATGTTAAATTCTTCAATGGAGAGCTCTATTTGAGAAGTAAAATTATTATAAGTGCATTTTCTATAATTTCATAACATAACTTTATGGTTCCTTGAGTTAAAATATAAACTTTCTGTTACATCTTTTTAGGTTTCATGCAACTCTGAGTCATATGACAAAATTATTTACATATATTTGCATAGCACTTTACCAAGAGTTGGGAATATATTAATGAACAATATAGACATGGCCCCTACCTTCACAAAGCTTATAGTTAAAAAAAAAAATGTTTATTATCTGTGTGCTTTATATAATTTATTTTAAAACAACTATATATTTATTTTCATGTTCCATGATAGTTTTTAAAATAAAGGAAGTAGATGATTGTTCTTTCAATTTAAACTTCTGTGACTATCACTTCTCATTTGCCAGATAATTTTTACAATGCATATTTTAATTCGTATTCATTTTTTATTTCTACCAGCAGATGGAACCCTTTAGATTTATTTTGTCTCCAATAGCACTATATAAACTTTTGTGATTTATTCTAATTTTTAAGAATTCTTTTTTCTTTGATTTAATATTTATTTCTACAACACAAATTAATGATAATAGGCAAAGATAGTCATTCTACATTCCAAAAAAGCACCTCCACATTAATAAAATTCATATCAGCATATTCAATTAAAGAATATTCAATTAAATATTCACCTATTCACCCTATCACTCTCCCCTAAATCCCCACATTCACACATACACACAAAAAATTGCAAGTCACATGATCTCAGGGAAAACACTGCATTCTTTAAGGTGTTACAGTACTTTGCAGAAACATTTGTATGCATCTCTGCAAAGGTGTAGAGCAAACGACCTATTCTAGGAGCAAAATCACACCAGAATGTGGCACTCCAAAGAATGGTCAAAAAGCAGCTCTCCAGCTTTGTGGTAGCTTCTCCCTCTGCACACAGCACCACTTGAGTTAAACCATGGTTGCTGGTTTGAGGCAAAACAGCACAGGAAAAAAGATGACTTCTATAAGAAACCACAGGCTGGACATGGTGGCTCATGCCTGTAATCCCAGCACTTTGGGAGGCCGAGGTGGGCAGATCACTTGAGATCAGGAGTTCGAGACCAGGCTGGTCAACATGGAGAAACCCTGTCTCTACTCAAAACACACAAAAAAACTAGTCAGGTATGGTGGTGCATGCCTGTAGTCCCAGCTACTAGGGAGGCTGACACAGAAGAATAGCTTGAACCTGGGAGGTGGAGGTTGCAGTGAGCAGAGATTGCGCCACTCTACTCCAGCCTGGGTGACACAGTGAGACTCTGTCTCAAAAAAAAAAAAAAAAAAAGAAGTCACAGATAAGCTTCTGTGGCTGTTTCACTTAATACCTCCTTAGGGAATCCTCTCCCTTAAGACCCAGTCTAAACTCTAAATGCTAAAAGATACTATCTGTTTCTCTGGGTTCTTAGGGCTCATATCAGACACTGAAGAGTAATTCCATACTATTAGGTATTAGCTAATGTTTGTCGAAGAGACCTGCTTAGCCTGGATGAGGATGGGCATGCAAATGAAACCTGGAGTTGGAATGGTCACATGGTATGTCTAAAGAGATTGGCCTGAGGCTTTTTCAGAATTCTCCCTTATGTCAGTTCCAGCATTATGTAGGAGGTAGTAGGTTAATTCTAACATACATGATATGGTTAGTCTTTGTGTCCCCACACAAATCTCATCTTGAATTGTAATCCTCATAATCCCCATGTGTCGAGAGAGGAATCAGGCGGGAGGTGATTGGATCATGGGACAGTTTCCTCTATGCTGTTCTTGTGATAGTGAGTGAGTTCTTATGAGATCTTATGGTTTTATAAAGCAGTTTTCCCTGCTGTTGCTGGCTCTCTCTTTCTTGCCACCACATGAAGTCTTTGCTTCCCCTTCACTTCAACCATGATTGTAAGTTTCCTGAGGCCTCACCAGCCATGCAGAACTGTGAGTCAATTAAACCTCTTTTCTTTATAAATTACCCAGTCTTGGGTAGTACCTTTATAGCAGTGTGAAAATGAACTAATACAATGCCTAAGCAAAGCATGCAAATGAAGAGTTCAGCTAAACTTGGCAAGTCTCCTGAGAGTGCATGGTGCAAGAATAACACAAATAAATACAATATCTGAGATTGGCACTGGAATAAGTTTATGGAGAAAACTTGAAAGAATATAATTGAAAGGAAAAATAGAAACTCAGAAGTGTTTTGTGTTGATAGACAACTAAAGATCAGATGAGACAAAAGCTGTCTCTGAAGATGCCAGGGCTGACACATGACAACCTATGCCAAATTCTTCCTCCATCCCTATTCCCCATTCCTTGGCATTTTACAAGTCTCACGGTCACTGAATCTGCACTGGGAAAACACAGCTGTAACTCCAAAATGATTGAGTTTCCAACACTCAGCAGAATGGTGTCTCATAATCAAAATTAAGTTCAGTTGAGAAACATGATAATAGTTGTATTTCTTGCAAGCTGCCTGTGTTGACTGACACTCAAGCCCAAATTCCCATAACTTTCTGATACCCCACTATTAGGTATGACACCAATCACTACAACCTCCAGCCCCCATTAAAAATATATTCAGAATTGATGGGAAAATTTGAGGTTAAAAACATGTCTACACAGTATTAATGTTTCCAAATAGTTGTTCTATTGATGGAAATAATTTTGCATCATGTGTTTTAGTTGGTAGTAAAAGGAAGCCCAAATAGTTGATCCATAAGCTCTCTATGGTCACATCCTCATCAGATTGACCAAATTTATAGGCAGAATAGCAGCAGACCCAAGTTTCTGTATTTATATTTCTTACTTGAACTTCATGATGAAAAACATAAAACTGTTCTGAGTTATTTTAACATTAAACACATTCATCCTTGGAATTGGAAAATGCTAATGCTTTCCTACGCCCATATGCTGAATAAAATTGAAAGTAAACAGAGCTAGCATATTTTGGGAATTGCTACTATAGTCATCAAAGCAATTAAAAACTCATTTCAAGGTGGTTATTATAGTAGTATTTGTTGTTATTTATATGTCTCAAGTGGGGTACTTCTGTAGTAGTATATTATACCACATATATTACTAGTATAAAAACCAAGAAAACTTATCTATTTCATAAATATCAGGATTAGTCCTTAAGGCCTAAAATTTTCAGCTCCAACATCTTAAGGATGAAGTCTTTCCTGTACTATCACGAGTTTAATATTTTGAAATAAAATTGCATTTATGGTCATAAAAGTATAATAGATTAAGAATAATGATGTTTGATTATTTGACTCATACCTACATGAATTTCCATTCCATTTATTTGATTAGATTGCCATAACCTTCTCATAAATTAAAAGTCTTTGAAAGAATTAATAGTACAATTTGTCCCAGACTATAACATTGCTTACTCTGTCTGATATATTTGTTTACCAATGTAGAAAGAGGAAAAAATAAGCTCTGTTGTAAGAATCTTATTTCCGTTATGCTAAATATTATCTTAAAATTCTTAATAGAATAAGACTTTGCTATAAAGTTTCTCAGTAGGTTAATGTTTTCCCATACTTACATAACTTTTTATGTGAGAATTTGTCTCTTCAACCACGGGGTAAACACATGAAGGACAGAGAAAAAATGTTGTACATTGTTCTTTACACCTCTAGGTATCATACACTTTTGTAGGTCTGAGCTATACTTTATGACTGGGAAAATCTTATTCTACATCTCAAGGAGCTTTATGTGTACTCCTCTCTTTTCCTTGCTAACATGCGATCCATAGAGTGCCAACAGAAAGTGCTATTTACATAAAATTAAGCCAAAATTACTGAGCAGCTTGTGACAGGCAAATCACAAAAGTGCCTGACATCCTTACAAATGCCCTAAGCATCTTCGTGGTGACCATTCATTTCCTGTGAAAGAATGAAAGTCTCTGTATAGTCTAAACCTACTCCAGAAAATGATAACAGCCACACTGACATTTCCAACCAATCTCATAAGGCCAAGACTCTTCCCCAAAAGGAGTCCTGATCTTGGATTCTGGGTTTTGACCTGGGTCACACCTCATACTCTGTATTTCCTGATTCTGTCAAATAGATATGTAGTCCTACATTTCCCACAGCTTTCCATGAATGCTGCCTGATATTATGGAAACACATTAGAAGGTCTCAGCTGCCAATAAATAGACTTGCCCTTCTAATAGATGCCTGGGGTCCTTTCCTTGTGGTTTTAACCCCTGGTTTTCTATTTCATTGGATTTATCAGCTAAACTCAGAGTCTAGAGCAACAGGGATTGAAATTTTTTGTATATGTACTTACATAAAAATATACCATCTCCTTCATCAGTGGTTTTGGTCTGATGAGTCTTGTGGGTTGTTTACAGTCTGTCTTGCGCTTTAAGGGAATCACCTGTTTGCTGGAGTGAAGTCTGTGGCAGCTTGAGGGCTTGTTATGGCCACATCCCCATTCTGGTTAAAGCTAATAAATTTACAGACTCATTTTGAGCAAATCTGCCTATGTCAGTTAACTGTTGCTATGTGACAAAGGACCCCTAAATCTTGGTATTTATTGAGCTCATACATCAGTTGGTTCACTAGAGGTTAGCTGATCTAGAGTGGGCCCATAGGGGTGATCCAGCTGAAACACTTACGTATACCCTACATGTCTCTCATTCTTTTCCTGGCCCAGAAAGCTGGTACAGGCATGTTTTTCCCTTGGCAATGGCAGAAATGCACAAAGATAAGGAGAAACATACAAGTCCTCTTCACTGAGACTCTCTACTGGCATGTTACCACTTCTGTGTACTTCTGTGTCATTCTTTTGGCCAAAATAAGTCACATGACCAAGCACAAAACTTAATCAAATAATGAGAAAACATATTCTGCCTTTCAGCAGGAAGAATGTAAAGTCCCATGGCAAATGGCACAGATACAGAATGACTAAATAACTCCATTAATGCAAATTACCACACTGCCACAGCTTTTCCTTGCTGTGAACCACAGGATTACACTCCTTCATACCACTGACTGAGTCAGGAATCAGTATCTGATCCAAGAGCAACCTTCTACTGTGGCTATCAACTTATGAGGTAGCCCAATACAAGAGTTCTGTCCAATAAGAGAACTTGGTTTCCACCTAGGTGCTTAGAATAACCAAATCATGGAAGTGCAAAGCTGTTGGTGAATATGGCTTCCACCAGCGGACAGAGAAGCAAAGGAAATTAATATGTACCTTTCCTGCAGTGGTAAGAAACTGTACTTCTTAACTCGCCCCTTTGCTAGGGAGCTTCCTGTCTAATTTCTGTGAGGCAGGAAGTGGCCAAAAGTCAGCTTACGTTAATCTCTACCCTGAGACATATCTTTGTGTAAAGACCCACTCAGTGGTGAGAAAAAACTGCTCCTGGCCTCACCTCCAGAACCAGAAAATTAGTTCTACTCAGATTAATGAAATGCTATGAGTGTTTTTGGGCTCCCAATCAAATTTTTTAAAGTTATACTAAAAAATGGGTAAAGATAAGGCCTACTTGTAGTTATTATCCAGGCCAATACTTTTATATTAGATTCTCTCCTCCCTACTCTTTTAAATTAGATTATTGTTGATCATTCAGGACATGGTGTCAATCCCTCCTTGGTGTGAAGTCTCATTAGGTTATCAATTCCATATCAAATACTTTCTTCTTTGATCTCCCAGAGAATTTACTAGCTATATGCTTACTGAAATTTCTGTGTTGGTTATGGGGCCCCTGTCACACACTAACACACAGCACTGTGGAAGGGGCATCCCAAGGGAGTTGTGTCCTTCATCAGAGATCACACTCCACTATCCCCAACTCTGAGAAACACCCCTGGCCACAGATAAGGAAGTCAGGAACGGTCACCTGACACAACACCAGCTAATCCACCCATTAGGCAATGGCTGGGTGAGAAAGCTCAGCCTAAATGAGATTTGAATAGTTAGCTATGTCAAACAGATTTAGCCTCAGAAATTTGAACTTGAACTCTAGAACAGGAGTGGGGGTAGAAGACAGAGAGAAAAATAACCTCAGAGAGTAGCTGCAGTATGTCAACGGTAGACCACTGGTGCAGGGATCCTTCAAGCTCCCTTGAATCCAGAACAAGTCTCCAGCTCCTATCTTCCTATTCATGTGTGGCATGAACTTTTACCCTGGAGCTCCATGATATCCTATCTCTCTTATCACTAAATGAATTCTAATAAAAAGCCCCAGTAAGTCCATTACTGAAAATTAATATAACTAACAAAACAACCATTGATTACACGCTCTATTGTATCTTTTGTTGCATGTTGTATGCTTGTCTTCCTATTTAGTGAGACTATTTGCTCCTTAACAGTAGAAATATATATCTTCTCCAGGAAGCTAACACAGACATCTAATGCATTGAGATCCTCAGGAAGAACATAAATTGGATTGACAGCAGTCCCAAAATTCTCTCTAAAATCAGTTTTAAAATTATACCAAAATGTATTTGTTATGTGCTATTTTCAAAAATTACAGTTGAATTTTTTCTTTCAGGTGTGGGATGACCTACATAATGGCTTCCCCGACAGCAGAAAGAACAGAATAATTTAACTAACTTATTATTTTCTCCGGTATTTGACTTACCTCCACTAGAGCAGAGTCTAGGCCAGTAACTTCCTTAGACCAGTTCTATGTCTGCTGGCAAAACTTTTCATCCCTCAGTTCTTTGCACAAATAAAAATCATACCTGGAGGTGAAATGAACAACAACAACAAAAAAACCTACAAAGAGTCACTGTGAGAAATGAGGGTGAGCCAGAAAATATCGGGCAAGCATACTGTCAGCTGTATGAACTCCCCTCCACTAGCCACACCCACTCTGGGACGCTGAAGCAGAAGAGGTAGGATATTATCTCTCAGCCTTCATCTGCACACTGCATTCTGCCAGCATGCTAGAGGCTTGTTATAGGTAAGTATACAGAGTAACTCTATAAGGCTTAAATTTTTCTCAAGTCTGTGCTATTTTGACATTTCAAGCTATAAATCTTTAATAGAAAAGATAAATCAAAGGCAGGTTACCTTGGAAGTATTTTATTTAGCAATATTCTTAAATTCCATCTTACAACTTTGATCCTTCTCTGGAAGCCTATACTTGAATCTGAAACATTTACAAACTTTTAAAAATTCAACTTTAACTTAAAAAATATTTAATACAGAAACAAGAAAGGCAACAATATGTTTTACAAATGTATTCAGGATCAAAATACTTGCTATTTTTTTCTAATTAAAAAATTTTGCCTAAGTATCCTTCCTAATCTCAGAGACTCTCCTGCGTGTCTTATTAGATTGAAGTCCATATATCAGTCACCACTGCATTTCTGTCCTTTGAAAGCCATGCTAAATCTTACATCTTATGAAACAATTGAGAGAAACTGTTTTTTACCAGTTTCTTTCAAAACATGATTTATTCTATTGTACCTTTCATTTCCGGAAAAATAGATATTGTTTCATTCTCTGTAAGAAATGTCATTTCTAGAAATATCCAATTTTCCCTTCCATTAGAAAATATTATCTAATCATTTCATATTCTAAATAAAAGTTCAGGCCGGGCGCGGTGGCTCACGCCTGTAATCCCAGCACTTTGGGAGGCCGAGGCGGGCGGATCACAAGGTCAGGAGTTCGAGACCACGGTGAAACCCCGTCTCTACTAAAAATACAAAAAATTAGCCGGGCATGGTGGCGGGCGCCTGTAGTCCCAGCTACTTGGGAGGCTGAGGCAGGAGAATGGCAGGAACCCGGGAGGCGGAGCTTGCAGTGAGCCGAGATCGCGCCACTGCACTCCAGCCAGGGGAACAGAGCGAGACTCCGTCTCAAAAAAAAAAATAAAATAAAATAAAAGTTCAACTGTTACTGTTCAAGAATTCTGAAATGTAATTTTTCTAGTCTCTGTGTCCATGGCAGTAGACAAGATTTATTTTCACCAAGGCTATAAAATAGGGCAAGTGGAGATGTGGTCTATAAGCATATTATCACACACAAATATTATTTGGCTTGCTCCCAAAACTATTCTCTGCCTATGGAGACTCACTCACCCTGCTTTTAGTTCAACTGGACCTAGATGAGCTTGAGGCTTGAATCAACCAGTGGGAACTTCCCCCAATGGGAAGCGCATCCAGGACTTTTGCTGAAACAATAGAGAAATACACATTCTATCTTTCTGGGATCATGAGTAATACATTATCCAGTATCCATCTCACTTGTCACTCATTATACGGCAGCCATTTGACTTAGTAGAACAGACACAACTCTCAAGTCCAGAGGTGGCTTATCCTGTTTAGTATAAGCCAATCTGTCAAGAAAGCTCTTATCCCTCTTTCCCTAGATATTGAGTCCAGGATGGGCAATGACCTAAACTGGTCCCCACAGAATGAAATGCAGGACTTCTGTGAATAACTGAGGGGAAAGATTTGTTTCTTGGTCTGACTGATGTGGTATGCATCTGTGATGACTAGAACCATTACAGCTACAGCTGACACATAAAGAAAAGCTAAGAGAATCCCAGAGAGTTACATCAAACCACATCCAAAGCTTCACTACATCTGGATACTTAGCAGTTATGTGAACCAATACATTTATTATTTAAAGCAGTTTGTGCTGAAGATCATGTAATGTATGCTTAAAGTTTTCATTAACATCTTTGCCATTACATGGCGAGCGCTCACCTGAGAATAAAGTCGAAGTGAAGAAAAGCAGCCCTGGGAAAGAAAGCAGGATAGATTGATTGCTGGTGACATCACTTGAGGTCCCTTCTTCATTGTTAATTAATGCAGCATCCTTTCTTATTTAAATTAATCTGAGTTGGGTTTCTTCTACTTGCAAATGTGGAGTACGGACTAATTCAGTAGTGTTTCTGGTTTGCACAATTTAGTGGCTCTGAAATGATTATCTGATTATTTTTTCAGTAAAAGGGACCACCATGGGAACTTGATTTGAGAATAAAACAAAGAAATAAATATAATGGTCTTTCAGAACTAAATTAAGTATAATATAGCCACCGGTCAGAAAAACTGAATTTAAGTTGATTTTCAGTCCAAATCACCAATTCACTACTTTAAATGATAGTACTGACTAAAAAATACAGAAAAAGTTTGAAAATGGCTTAAATAAATTCTATCACCCTTAATACCTGGTTAATGCCTATACTATATGCTCCCATAGGATGATTATTATTTGTACTACATTGCAGGCTTCAAAGGAGGCCTGAGGCTTCCTCTTTCACCAAAACCATGAAATGAAGAAAGATTATGTAGACCAAGGTTAAAAGCACTGCTGGGTTCCAATGTTAAGCGCTAAAACTTCCAATATGGCAAAGGGGTTTGGCATCCCTGTGGCTTCATTTTTTACCTTATAGTTATTGTTTTAAGAAATCTCCTCTCTTTGGATACTTTCTTCATGGGAGGATCCTGCTTTAGGCTTTCTGCTTCTTCTTGAACACTTTGCCACTTAGAAATTTCTTCTGCCAGATACCCTAAATCATCTCTCTCAAGTTCAAAGTTCCACAGATCTCCAGGGCGGGGCAAAAGACTACCAGTCTCTTTGCTAAAGCATAGCAAGAGTCACCTTCCTCCAGTTCCCAACAAGTTCCTCATCTCCATCAGAGACCACCTCAGCCTGGACTTTATTGTCTGTATCACTATCAGCATTTTGGTCAAAGCTATTTAACAAGTCTCCAGGAAATTCCAAACTTTCCCACATCTTCCTGTCTTCTGAACCCTCTACGTCTCTAGGAAGTTCCAAACTTTCCCACATTTTCCTGTCTTCTGAGCCCTCCAAACTCTTCCAACCTCTGCCTGTTACGCAGTTTCAAAGCCATTTCCACATTTTTGGGTATCTTTATAGCAGCACCCCATTACCTCGGTACAAATTTACTGTATTCATTCATTCTCACGCTGCTAATAAAGACGTACCTGTGACTGGGTAATTTATAAAGGAAAGAGGTTAACACACAGTTCCATGTGGCTAGTGAGGCCTGAGGAAACTCAGAATCATGGCAGAAGGCACCTCTTCACAGGGCAGCAGGAGAGTGAAGTGCCAAGCAAAGGGGGAAGAGCCCCTTATAAAACCAACAGATCTCATGAGAACTCACTATCACAAGAACAGCACGGGGGTAACCGGCCCAATGATTCAATTACCTCCCACTGGGTCCCTCCCATGACATAAGGGGTTTACGGGAACTAAAATTCAAGATGAGATTTAGGAGGGGACACAGACAAACCATATCACCTGTCTTACACTACTGATGGGGGACACTAAAATGTTTCAGGACTGAAAAGAAGTAGAAGAGGCAGGAAGGGCTGTGATTATTTATATACTCCTGAATCTGTTTTTTGTAAGGAACCACTCCTTTGCTTGTCCCTCAGATCAAAATCATCCCAATTTTCTAAAAATATAACTGTCAGAAGCTTTTGAACCAGAGCAGCTCCATCTTTAATCGGGGCTGGGTAAAATGAGGCTGAGACGTGCTGGGCTGCATTCCCAGCAGGTTAGGCATTCTTAGTCACAGGATGAGATAAGAGGCTGGCAAATGATACAGGTCGCAAAGACCACATTGATGAAACAGGATGCAGTAAAGAAGCCAGCCAAAACCCGCCAAATCCAAGATGATCTCCGGTCATCCTCACTGCTCTTTATGTTAATTATAATGTATTAGCATGCTAAAAAACACTCTGGCCAGCGCCATGACACTTTACAAATGTCATGGTAATGTCTGAAAGATATGATATATGTTCTAACCCTCAGTTCCAGGAAATCCCTGCCCCTTTCCTGGGAAACTCATAAATAATCCACCCCTTGTTTAGCAAATAATAAAGAAATAACCATAAAAATAGCCACCAGTAGCCCCTGGGAATGTTCTACGAAGCAGCCCTTCTTTTATTCCTTTATTTTCTTAATACACTTGCTTTCACTTTATTCTGTGAACTCAAGTGAATCCTTTCTTGCATAAAATCCAATAACCCTCTCTTGGGTCTGGATCATGATACCTTTCTGGTAAAATAACCAGTACAAGTGCTTGCTTCTTACATGCTTTCTTACTTACATACTTATTACTTCTTACATACTTTCAATAATATTAGTTTTTCAATAAAATTCTTGGACATTTTTAAAGCTCTGGGCTCCAAAACCAGTCTTCTGCCTTATAATTTATCAGTACTGGCCATAATAACAAATGTGTATGGATTCAGTGAATATTTTTCATTCAAAATGACAGCACTGCAGCCTGACAATTTTGAATATTATTTGCAAAGTGTATAACCTATGAAGGCTTGGAGGAAATAGCAAAATTAGAAGGCAAGGAAAATATTTTTCATGGTGAACTTGTTTTAAAACTGGAAGGAAACCTTTTTTCAATTTTGGGGGGTTTATGATCTCTCTAAATATGCCAATAAAACTAAGTTAAACATAATATACTTGTTTATTCTTAAACAAACAAATTTATTGTATACCTGCAAAAGGTGTCATAAATAGGCATCACATATATTTTCTCAAAATGTCCAATCCTCAAACTTAAAAGTTTATTATTATTTTCCTTTGTAGCTTCAGTATTTTCCAAAGATTTTTATGATGACAGTTATCTAAATTGGGATCTCAGAAAGGCAACCTGTTTTGAAACTTTCAGTGTCCTTGGCATTTAGAATATCATTCACTCAGGTGCATTTCACAAACCTGGAAACACTGAAATTCTAAGATGTTGAAAAAATATTGGAGTTACTAAAAGATATTTTAAAAAAATCTTCTCTGGAGATTTAATACAGAGCAGATTAATTTTCTGCACACATCATCTTGGGTATACAATTTGCAAAAAGGAACTAGTCTCTTAAATTTCCTTTATGCTTTCCCCTACCAGGTAGTGATGTTTAGTATCTCTTTACCTAGAGGCATGATCTGCTTTTGACATGGCTTGCAAAGTTAGTGACCTCTGTCATAATGTAAATCCACATGCTTAAAAACAAAACAAGTTAGCAAAGATCTTTTTGCTCCTTTCTGCCAATTACAAATAAACAAAAATAAATAAATCAATAAAATAACTCTTTGTTAGAGAAACGGCTTACTGCAGGGAGACAAAGAAGGACCTTGGTGGAGTTCATTGCTTTTCCTCTAACCCTAGCTTCCTGGCTGAAATTTTTGACCAGAATTTTCCATTCATGTGCTAGAAATATGTAATAAATATTTGATAAATGGAGCTCTTTTCACACTGAAACTTGTAGCATGACTTTCAAAAATTGTGGCCTGTTTTCTTAAAAATATACAGTAATGTACAAATACTATTTGCCATCCCTGCTTCATCCACACCAACCCTCAAAGATGTACACATTAAGAAAGAGTCCAGAAATCCTTCAGTTACAAAAATTCAGTAGTTCAGTTCTTGGGTTATAGAATTGCAGTATAGCCGGGCGCGGTGGCTCAAGCCTGTAATCCCAGCACTTTGGGAGGCCGAGACGGGCGGATCACGAGGTCAGGAGTTCGAGACCATCCTGGCTAACACGGTGAAACCCCGTCTCTACTAAAAAAGACGAAAAACTAGCCGCGCGAGGTGGCAGGCGCCTGTAGTCCCGGCTACTCGGGAGGCTGAGGCAGGAGAATGGCGTAAAAACCCGGGAGGCGGAGCTTGCAGTGAGCTGAGATCCGGCCACTGCACTCCAGCCTGGGCGACACAGCGAGACTCCGTCTCAAAAAAAAAAAAAAAAAAAAAAAAGAATTGCAGTATAAGAAAGATATACCCAAGGAGAGTTAAGACATAGGGACTTGTGTCTAGAAAATTAAGTCCAATTTAAAAAATGATGGCCCAGTATTCCTTGGGCTTTTTGAGAGTGTAATAATAATAATAAGAGTGGTAAGAGGCCTTCTGTGGTAGGCTGAATAACTGCCCTCTCCCTCAAAAGATGTCAACATTTGAATCCCTGGAACCTGTGAAACTGTTACATGGTAAAAGGGACTGTGCAGATGTAAATAAGTTAAGGATCCTGAAATGGGGAAAATATCCTGGATTATCCAGGTAGGCCTAGTCTAATCACAAGGATCTTCATAATAGGGGAGCAGGAGGGTTAGAGTCAAAGAAATGGATGAACTAACACACCAGACAGTTAAGCACTTTTCCTGGGTAAGCTGAATTTTTCAACTACTTTTTTTTCTCTGGGAGTATCTGTTGAGTCTGTGCAGGGACTGAGAGTAAGGCTTACCACAAACAGAGGGACTCCAATAGCATAAAGGGAACAAGTGAAACTTTGATGCTTGTGTGATCTGGAACAAAGGCTCAAACTCGTAAGTGGCGAGAGTAGAAGGACCACTCAGCTGAACCTAGCCCAAACTACTAACTTAGATAATCACGAACATATAAAATGGCTGCTGTTTTGAAGTGGTTTGGAGTGCAGCAATAGATAAGGTATAAAATTTGAAAATTCCCCAAATGTAAGAAGAGGATTTAGATGCATGTAGCTAAAACATTAAAAGCCAAACAACATAAAATTGTTGCAAATACAATTATATAAACAAATACAAAAATAAAATAATCTGCTCACAAGGAAATAAAAAGAGTAATGTGATAGACACCAATTATGGCCACTTTTTAAAAAGTGATTTAAACAATAATACTATGTAAATTTTATATAAATAAATTTGACAATCTAGAAAAAAAGAAATACTTTTCTAAGAAAAATTAAATGATTAAAAGGACTCAGAAAGAGATTGAAAATTACAGTGCCCAAAAACTATAGAATTGAGAAGACATATCCTAAAAAAAAAAAAAAAGCCCACTGGCCAAGATGGTTTTACAGATGAGCTTTACCATCTTGAGAGCATTGTACAAGACAATAGTCCCCTGACTAATTCTATGAGGCTAGCCTAATACAAATCCAAAAACTGGATGAAGATTGCACAGGTCCATCCCACTTAGGAATCTCAATGTCATTTATAAAGTCAGCAAATTCCAAAATAAAAATATTAGTAAATTAAACACATACACATTAAAATAGTAATAAAACTAAAGAGTTTTTATCGAGGAATGGAAGGATGGTTCATCAGTAAATCTATCACTATAATTCAGTTTATTAACAGAATAAGTAAATAATAATTATGTTTATTTTATATATTTATAAAAAGTATTTGGTAAAATTTAATATTTATTGGTAATTTTTAAAATACAATGCAAGCTGTGAATATATAAACTTTTAATCAAATTTTCAGCAAAAAACTACTTAAAGATGTGATATCAAAAATTCAGAAATAAGACAAAGATGTATACTCCCATAAGTACTAGTCAATACTTTGCTGGCAGTTCTGGCCAACTGTATTAGTCTGTTTCCACGCTGCTGATAAAGACACACCCAAGACTGTGCAATTTACAAAAGAAAAAGATTTAATGAGACTTACAGTTCTACACTGCTGGGGTGGCCTCACAATCATGGTGGAAGGCAAGGAAGAGTAAGTAACATCTTACATGGATGGCAGCAGGCAAAGAGAAAGCTTGTACAGAGAAACTTCCGTTTTTGAAACCATCAGATCTCGTGAGACCCACTGACTATCATGAGAACAGCATGGAAAAGACCTGCCCCATTGATTCAATCATCTCCCACTAGGTTCCTCCCATAACACGTGGGCACTATGGGAGTTACTAGATGAGATTCGAGTGGGGACAGACAGCCAAACCATGTCACCAACAAAATAAGAAAAGGAAACAACAGGTAACAAACACCGAAAAGAGAGAAAAAAACTATCACTATTAGGAGAGGATACGGATGTCAATATAACAAAACCAAGAGAATCAACTAAAAAATGATAAATAATAAAAGTTCATAAAGATGTATGGATAAAAAGTTGTTATGTAAAAATAAGTAGTTTTCTCATACAGCAGCAATATGAGAAAATGTAATGGAAAAAATTTCCTTTTTACAATTGTGTAAAAAAACTGTAAAACATTTATAATGATTTTGAAACACTGTGCATCTATGTAAATAAAACTGTAAAATTATTTTTAGACATCAACTAAGACTTACAAATGTCAAATTCCAAGTAATAAAAACCCAATTTAAACAATCTTAACCAATTGAAAGAAATGTCATAGGTTTGTGGTAATAGGAATGACAGGAGTTACAGCTGGTCTTTAGGCACAACTGGGTCTAGGGACTCAAGAAAGTAAATGGGCCTTTGTTATACTGGACATTTGTTTTATTTATCCTGTGCTCCTTTCATGGACTGCTCCTCCCCAAATCCACTTAGGTAATTCCAGTAGAACTTCCAATTACAGTTCCCACCTTGTATTTACAGATTGAACACATAATCTAGTTCCTAAAGTATCTAAAATTGATTTGTGTGTGCTGTATAGAGATCCAAGTTCTTTGTTCTTCCATTTTCCCAATACCACGTATTGAATAGTCTTTTTTCTCCCAGTAATCTGTGTTGCCAATCTGTAACATAATCAAATTGACATTTATGCATGAGCTGATTTCTGGGTTCTATTCTGTTTCCATGTTCAGTTCATCTAATCAGTATACCTCATCATCAATAAATTTCATCTTTTCTTTTTCCTTTTCTCCTATTCTCCTTTCTGTAACAACCCATTCTTCAGTCAATTCCATTATATACTTATTATGTGAGTAAGGGTTTGTTTGAAACTAATCTTGGTTCTGATGTGAATTTCCCATGTAAATCAATGGCTTGGTGTAGAAGAGAAAACTGAATGGAAATGAAAATGTGGGTGTACAAAAAACCAGGAAAGCATAAGCCCCTGCAAATCCAGTGAAATAAGGGCCTCAGATTTCTACCATATTGTGGATTTGGAGGTCAAAGGCAAATTTTATATACGTTTCCAGGTGCAGAATAACTTGTTTCACATCTGTATTACACAAGGATTTATAGAAACCTCTTTTAAGTTGCTTTGGATGTAAAATGTCTAATCTTAATTTTTTGCACATTTTTCTGACAAATTTTGATGGTTAAATTTTCTTTCATTATGAAAAAAAAGACTTTTTCTTTTAATATTGTTTTATTGGCTGTTACCTGCTCAGGTTATTAATGAGCTCATGTGTAGAAAAGTAGTACCTGTTTTTAGGCAAATGGCAAAAAATATGAAGTTACATGTATTTCATATGTGGTTGTGTGTGTGTATGGATGGAAAATTCTCTAACAGATACAGAAAAAAACATCTCAAAAGTTACTGCTTCCCTGATTTTGCACTTCCATTCCTCAAAGTGTACTATTTATTCTACTATTCTTTCCATTTGGCTAGTGTGGGTGTGTGTATATATGTGTATATATATAATTCTTGCCCTTATTAAAATCTAAGTCCCTGGGCAGCAAGATCTCATTTGATTAACTTTTGAATTCAGTATAGTTCTCAGTTCAGTGTGTTACAAATATTTTCAACTTCTTAAGAGTTAGGCATTCTTTGCTATGTATTCCCGTGTTGTATACGCCATATGTGTACACAGCATAATTCATTCCTTTCTTTCTTTCTTCCAAGACACAGTGAAGTCTTTGGAGAAAAATGCCAATTCTTATGCTTAGTTTCTAAGTTCCTGGCATCTTAAATGTCCAATAATTATAGTTAGTATGAATATACACACTTAGTACTTGTTGAATGAGTAAACAGTATAGTGGAAAGACGCAGACAGACTTGAGTTTAAAAACAAGCTCTGCTACTTGTAACACTGGATAAAGTATTCGAAGTCTGTGTCCTCATTAGTAACATAAATAGATTATGCTTGCCTCTTTTGAAGCCTTGGGAACTGTAAACTATTTATAATCTGTGAAGGCAATAGACTAATGGACTGAAAGAAGTATAAAAGTCCGTTAAAATTCTTCTCTAAGCAGTAACTTGTATTTTCATTTTCTATCAATCTTGCCTTCAACATCTCCCTTCCTTTCTGCTTTTGTTTTGTTTTGTTTTGAGACAGAGTTTCGCTCTGTCGCCAGGCTGGAGGCAGTGGCACAATCTCGGCTCACTGCAGCCTCCAGCTCCCGGGTTCAAAAGATCCTCCTGCTTCAGCCTACCGAGTAGCTGGGACTAGGCGCCATCACACCCAGCTATTTTTTGGTATTATCTTCCCTTCCTTTCTTACCACATCTTGCTTGTTTTATTCTTTTGCTCAATTCTGATATTTGCTAATAAAGAAAACATCTCTCTTGACGCTTGACATAATTGTGGAATTCTTGGTATATCTTTTGGGGTGCTTGTGTATCTGTGTGATCAAGGTACGTAGACGTGTAATGTAAATACGAAAATTTAGGGATTTCTTAGAGACAGAAAGATTATAATTTGTTTCTCCCGAAATCCTCCCCAGGGATTTTCTAAAAGTTCTATTGATAAACACAGTTGCACAAACATATGCTAGGCACACACACCAAGTATAAACATTAGCGAAAAACACAATATGGCGTGTATCACAAGAACAGGACATAACCACCACCTTAAATAGGGGCAGTAATCCCTAGGGCTTCACCTTATCATTATTATTGGAATTAGAATATTTTGTACTGCTTTCCTAGAGTGCCCTATCATAATCTTAACTTTCATGCCAATATGCTGAATAATATCTTTAAAAATTTGTTGAAAACAACGAGTTTTAAGAATGACTTGGAAGGAGTGGCCACCGCTCCTTGAAGTTACAGGAGTAACTGTCTGAACACCAATGTTAAATTTTACTGATTTTTCTCATCTGCTGCTGATTGTTCTGTATGGAACACTTATTCTTACTAAATCACTTTCTCTTTTTCTGTTTTCTTTTTTTTTTTGAGACAGAGTCTTGCTCTGTCACCAGGCTGGAGTGCAGTGGCGTGATCTCGGCTCACCGCAACCTTTGCCTCGAGTTCAAGCCATTTCTCCTGCCTCAGTCTCCCTAGTGGCTAGGATTACAGATGTGCACCACCACACCCGGCTAATTTTTGTATTTTTTATTAAAGACGGGGTTTCACCAGGTTGGCCATGCTAGTCTCAAACTACTGACCTCAAGTGATCCGCCCATCTCAGCCTCCTAAAGTGTTGGGATTACAGGTGTGAGCCGACGCGCCCGGTCAATATCACTTTTTAGCTAAGATTTATATATAAGTTTAAAAGCATTTTGGTTTCCAAACTCACTAGCAATTCCCAGACTTCAAATTTGTCAACAAACACAATAATTTTCTGGATTCTCAGAGCCTCATACATATAATCCTCATAAGATAGTTTTAATAGTATTAATGAGGTCAAGGCCCTTAAATTTTTTTTTTCACCAGGGCCAATTTATTTTGCTTAGTTTCTGTCAGAGACCTCTAATCAGGCATCTTATGTGAAAGCATGCTGTTAAAGAAGCCTGGGTTAAAATCCAGAGGACTTAAGTCTATTGGAAACTATACATCAAATCCATGTCTTAGAAATAATGTCATTTTCAAATCCCAAGTATAGTATATTCTTTGCATGCATGGTACTTTTGATTTTGTGAGAAATTATTGCTATATCAGCTCCCTAAAAAAGTAAAACTTACTTTGGCAGTAATTTTTTTCTTGGTATAGTGAAAAGCGATTTCCCCAACCCTCCCATCTTGGCCCTTGTAAGAAATCCTTTTTAGGAATCTATCCTGGGCTTCCTGCTGGACTTCAGCCTCATTTTTTTCTTCAATGCCTGAGTACTGGACCAATATTTGGTAAGAATTTGGCTCTGGGGAGCGCTATGTTGAGTGACAAACGGCTGAGGACGAAGGTTTTATTGAAGCATTTGAATCACACTTAATTTTCCGTGTTACTTTATTTGTTCCTTCTACTACCCAGGATATTGAATTCTGCGGGCTCTGGTTGGGTCATTGGTACTTCAGGCGTTCAGAAATAAGAAACAATCTGCTTTTTCCGGCAGGATAATAAATCTCATTTATATTGAGGGAGGCTTACTCCAAACTGTTTTACATAGTATTTTTCTAAATCTTCAGCATGAACAAATTCTTCCTTGAGCCCTAGCACTGTTCAGGCGGCCCCTGGGGACCCGGTCTGGTAACCCGCGCCCCATTCCGCGGGCATCAGGCGTGACCCGGTGCGGCCTTGCGCGCCGCCGCCAGCCAGACCCTCCCTCCCGCTTTCCCACCCACCGCCCGACATCCAGCCTCCATCCCGCAGCCACAGCCGTCCACGACAGCGACACCCGCTCTCCGCTCCCGCGGCTCCCCCCGCGCGGCTCGCCGCGCCAGACAGCGGGTAACCGCCGCCTCCGCTGGGGCATCCCGGCTCCATAGGCCCGGCGCGCTCCAGACACCTGCCTCTCACTGGCCACCGCCGCTGCCCCTCACCCCGCAGCCCTCTCGGCAATTGGCCCCGGGCCGCCGCTCGTCATCCTCAGCCTTCTCCTAGAGTACCGCCTCCATCGCCGGGTCATTTAAGTTTATCACAAATAAATAAATAAAGGAGGAAATAGAAATGCGTAGAAAGTAAAAGCAGTAGGGAGGTGGGGGGGCGGGGGCGTGGAGGAAAAAGGAGGGAGGAGCGGAGGAGTAAGCAACCGAACATGATTGCGCCTGTGTCGACCAATCACGGCTCACTCCAGTCCGGTCTGACGGGCTCCCTGAACCAATAGCCATCCACCTCCCGGATCATTGAACAACGAGAAACGATTGACCTCTTCAGAGTGGGTGAAGGTGCGGCGGGGGGAGGGGGGTGTGGGGATGGGCGAAGTGGAAGGACCGTCGACCAATCGCCTGTTAATACTGCTCTGAGCGAAGTTTCCGCGTCCCAATGGATGTTTGCGATAGCGGATTGGGCCTCTTTTAGCCCAATCGAAGGTGACAGAGATGAGGGAAGAGAAAGAAAGGGGCGGGGACGGGGGGCGGAGGGAAGAAGGAAGAGTGTATTTTGTTTATGGGCGGCAACCTCACGAGGGGCGTCCCATTCTCATTGGCTCACTGAAGCCAAGAGTGGCGTGAGAGCAATCCTATAGCGGCGAGCGATAGAGGGTTCGCGGAGTGAGGCGTCCAATGTATGCCTTCTGCTGAAGAAGTAGGGGCGGGGGGAAGTTTAGGAGTTGAGGAAAGAAGATTAAAGAGCGCGAGGAGGTAACGCCAAAAACTCTAATTTGTTGTGGGGCGGGCGGAAGGGAGGGAGGAGTGTGTGCGTGCCGAGGGGGATGAGGCGTCTGCGAGGCGCCTGGAGTGGGGGGCGGCGGGACTGGGAAGGAGGGGAGCGGGGTGGGGTTGGGGGAGCGAGTTACAGAGCGGCGAGCCAGCGGGCCCTGAGCTGGCCGAGAGCGCGCGCCCCCGCGCCCCGCCCCGCCCGCGCCCCCTCCCCCGGCGCCCCTCCTAGCGCCCGGAGGCTGCCTCGCCCGACCCGGCGGGGAGGCTGGAGGGAGGCGTGGGAGGGTCGGCGGGTGGCGGGGCGGGCGGGACGTCCCGCAGCTGGAAACGTGTCTTCTGCCTTCTTCTCTCTACTCCCTGCGCCTGGAGCCGCTGCTTCCAAGAAGAGGAGCTGAGGGGGACTAGCCGGGGCTCAGGAACTGCTAGAGGCGCCCGCTTGTCTTCTGCCCCCTCCCTCCTCGCCCTCCCCTGCTTGCCGTGGCTCTCGCGGTCTCTGGAGCGTCTTCAGAGAACTGGGGGGCAGGAGGTGTCCTGGCCCCACAGCCGCTGGATGCCTCTCCAGACGCCGGAGCTCCCGGCCCCCGCCTGCTTCGCTTCTACGACTAGAGAGGAGGGGGATTGGGAAGGGAAGACACACCTTTCCTTCTTTCTCTTCTCCTTTGGGCCACTTTGGAAACATTAAAACATGTTAACACTTTCTGATACCTGAGATAAAAATGGTTGGAAGGTTCTTGAAAGTTTAAAACGAATGCCGTCTCTCGTACATTGTTTAATGCATTCCTGTCTGTGTGGCTTTTGGGTCCTCCCCCTACCCCCCGCCCCCAGCTGTTATCCTTTTTAAGGATGCTGAAGAGGCATGAGGCAGGGATTTTCTAAAAGTTCTATTGATAAACACACTTGCACAAACATATGCTAGGCACACAAACTATAAACATTAGCGAAAAACACAATATGGCGTACAGCTACGCTACCTAGCGCGGTAATCCTCTGATCTCTCACTCCGAACCGGGTTGAATGAGGTCAGTAGCAGGATGACAGCTCTCCAATAAAAATCTGAATGAATCAGGAAGTAGTTTGGAAGCTTGCGGGTGTAGTACTGTCCTTAGAATCAGCATTGACCAAACCTGAGTTGAACATGTTACCTTTCTAGACATGTGAAAATCTCCACTGTTTTTTCTATTAAAAATACCAAAATGGTGCTAAAGTCAAGTTTTCTCACTGCATGGCCGTGTATAAATTTCAGCAAAAAAAATTATAGAGACCGTTCACCCAGTGTTTTTAAGTGAATGCGATTCTGATGTTACTGTTGTAACTTGTTGCCAAAGTTTTAAAACACAATCACCATTTTATACATAAATTATATAGCTAGAGACACCAAATTTAAGTGATAACCCGTCGTCCTTAAGTTTATAATGGTTTGTTTTCATTTCTGCCCCTGTTCCCAATCCCAGGTACCCTTTGCATCTTGTGGGAATATTTATATAGATCCCCCGCCACCCCCAGTTACATACAGTCAACCCTTCCTGTCCCTGGGTTCTACATCTGTGGATTTAACCAACAAATATTTTGGGTGTGGGGGAATAGATGGAATAGAATATATATAGACGTTTTTTCTTGCCACAATTCCATAAACAATACAGTATAACAACGATTTATTAATACATAACATTTACTTGTATTAGGTATTATAAGTAACCTAGAGATGATTTAAAGTATATGGGAGAATGTGCTTAGGTTAAATGCAAATACTACACGATTTTATGTAAGGGATTTGAGCATTTGTGGAATTTGGTTTCCTAGAGAGGTTCCAGAACCAATCTCCCATGGATACTGAGGGTCAGCTGTAAGTTTGCCTAGTCAAGATGTGGCTACTTTCTGCGTTTTTGCTTTAAAATGAAGAATCTGTATTTTTCTAGTGAAAGAAAAAAAGTTTACATTGATTTTCCTGCCTTTGTTCTTTGTGATTCTTAGAATATAACAAAGTTGTTGCACACATAGTGCATGGTGATATTCCTGTGCCATCATTCCGGTAATCTCCTAGGAAAGCTTTTGGAATTGCCCTTGAAGAATTGCTGATGTTCAGTACTCAAGGCTTAATTTTCAAGATTGGGGTTGTGATTTTTATGGAGCTCAATTTTGGAGGGCCTTAGGTTTGGGGACACATGGTGTTGAAGTAAACAGGTGAGAAGAAGAAAAGTGAGATTTCTAGAACTGTATTAGCTGCTCAGTGAGTTGGGCAATTGGATATTTTTGGTTTTATGATTCCAGATTTTATAGACCAGTGGAATACAGGCCTTGTGCACGTGAAGATCAGGTGACAAGTTTGCTGGCTACCAGCCGCCACAGCACTATGCCCTGTCATGGTGAGGTCCTAATTTTAACAAACTAAAGAAAGTATCAGATTAAAAATTGTCAAATTTTATCCATTTCCAGGAAGAAGTCTTTATGCTTACCCAGCTAGGCCCATGTTTTAAGATTACTACAAAACGAAGAAAATGCACATATAGGTCATGTGTACATTGACTAGCTACTAAAATAAAATATGAGATTAAATGGAATACTAGAGGAAAGAGAAACTTTCATGTGTGGGCTATAATTGGGGAAGGGGGTGTTTAGAACTACCAGTTGATGTGATGCCAGTTTCTTATATAGTTAGATCAGAAAGTTTTTGAGACCCGGAAATATCTAATTCCTCTTGTTGTCCTGTTAATAAGAATTTGACTACTTGGTATAGGAAGAAAATCTAAGAAAAAAATATTTTAAGTGAATTATTTTTGTTTCATTAGTGAAAGTCTTCAAAAGACTTTTCAGACAAATTGGACTTTCTAGTAAAAAGGCTAGTCTGAATAATTAGGTAAATTGGACTTTCTAGAAAAAAAGGCCAGTCTGAATAATTAGGTCATTTTAGAAGGGCAATAAAAGCTACAACTAAGTTCCTGCAATCTATAATTTCTAAAATAATTACATATTATTCTAAATAACTTCAGAGAGTTAGTGGCAAGCAGAGACTTCTTTAAAACATTTGGAATACAGAAGTAGAGATTAATGTGCTTTGCTTTAGTCTCTGAAATAATCATATTTTTCTGAAATGGATGGTTAAATTTATCATATTGTTCTACACACTTGGAGTATAATAACGAACAAGAGAGAAAA
The DNA here is from genome assembly GCF_003255815.1 of Theropithecus gelada. Classification (NCBI taxonomy): domain Eukaryota; kingdom Metazoa; phylum Chordata; class Mammalia; order Primates; family Cercopithecidae; genus Theropithecus; species Theropithecus gelada. Next base: position 35,060,200 of record NC_037669.1, on the reverse strand, counting down.
TTGCCTGCCCTTGTGGAGCTTACGTTCTAATGTCACATACACTTTGTGCATTTTAGATTGTTAGGGGAGGAGATTTTTGAATGAAACTTAAAACCTAGCTGCTTTCTTGTTTTAGGAACTGCAATTTGAGAGAGCTTACAGAAGTTTGAGAAGGAGGAAGGTGTTTACCAGTTGGCAGTGATAGGAAAGGAAGATCTTAGTTTATTTCTTATTTGTACTTTGTGTTACTGTCATGAAACTTTCTCCATATATTTCAGTTGGTAATTTTAACAGGTAGGGATTTTTTTTTCATGATTTCAATAATGTCTTTGAAATAAATAAAATATTGCTTTATATTAAAAAAAATCTTGTGTCTTGAAATTTACTATAAAATTCCTACATAGTATTACCTTGTTAGCAAAATGTGGTAAAACAAAAGCTAGAATATCTTGTTAGTTTTTGGTTAGGGTATATTTTTAGGAAACTATCTGAAAAATCTTTTTCAGTTCTGGGTTTCTTTTTAGTTTTTTGAGATGGGAATCTTCTTTTATTGCCCAGGCTGTACTTTAACTCCTGGGCTCAAGTGATCCACCCTCCTGCCTCAGCCTCCCAGTAGCTGGGACTACAGGTGCATGCCACCATGCCTAGTTTCAGTTGTGATTTTATCAAGAGAAGGTGAAAATTTGTTGTAATTAGTTTATAGGCGACATTAAAGAGAAGAAGAGAGACCTGCAAAAAATGCTTTGTTATTTAAACCATTTTTTCAAAAGCATTTGATTGGCACTTTTCTGCTTTAATAGACTTATTTGCAATGCAAGAGGAACATTACAGAAGATTTTAGCAATACTTTAATCGTTTAGTCTGTAGGTGTAAAAATCCTGGGTTTCTAACAGAAGGAAAGTTGGTACCTGGTTAAATGAATATATGATTTAATGCTGAGTTTGTGACTTCAAGTAGTGGGTGTCTCACCTTTCCAAAATCTAGTTCATAGTTCTCAAATAACAGTTCTTCTTTTTAATTTTTTTTCCCCTCTGTCATGGTGAGTCTTACTTTGTTAGCCAAATACAAGTTTACTTCTTAAGTGGAATAACTTTTTTTTTAATACAATTCTCCCTCCACCAGTCCTCCCATCCTCTGCTGAGGGTTTATTGCACTATACCTACATTAGATCTTTATTTATGCTAATTTGGAACATAATCAGCCTCTTCCAGAAAGGGTACATATTAATGCACTTTAGAGCAGTTTGTGATTGCCTCTGGCTATTTGTATACAGACTTACTAGCATCTGAAAGCTATAAATAGGAAGATTTAGGAGGAAACAGACTTTATAACTAATGGAATACATTGTTTCAGTTGATTTTTTTGTTGTTGTTGTTGGAGTCTTGCTCTGTCACCAGGCTGGAGTGCAGTGGTACAATCTTGGCTCACTGCAGCCTCCGCCTCCCAGATTCAAGCAATTCTCCTGCCTCAGCTTCCTGAGTAGCTGGGACTACAGGCACGCGCAGCCACGCCCTGCTATTTTTTTTTTGTATTTTTAGTAGAGATGGGGTTTCACCATGTTGGCCAGGATGGTCTTCATCTCCTGACCTCGTGATCTGCCCGCCTTGGCCTTCCAAAGAGCTGGGATTACAGGCATGAGCCACGGCGCCCAACCTCAGTTGAATTTTTTTAGAGAGCAAAATGGAAGAATGGCGAATAGAATGTTAAAAAGTAAGACCGTTTCCTGTTTTCTGGTAAGGATGGTTGATCAATGTGTGTTTGCATGTGTGTGTGAGTATATATTTATAAATGAGCAGTTTTTGAATAAAGATATATCAATACTGGATAAATAATTCCAGTCCTGCCTTGTGGTCCTTGACATGGAGTGTATTCAGGGTTCCCTGGTGATTTTGTTTAAGCCACTTTGTTACCAAAACTTTACTGTGGATAGCATAGAAACACAAGCTAATTAAATTTCTATAAATTTTATTATATTTTGGGATGAAATGTTATTTTGGAAGTATTTTTTTTAAGCATGATTACCAGCCAACCTGTAAAATGAATGAAATCTGAAGTGCAGAGTTCATAGAACCTTACATCTACCTAAGATAGTTGAGTTTCAAGAAGGTATTCATAACGGCAAAAGATGAAATCTTGACATCTGTCAAATTTTTATAGTAATAAAGTAAGCATGACTAAGTTTATTAATATTCATATTTGTAAGGTAAGTCTAAGCAAGTGTACAGTGCATTTTAAGTCAAAATTTGGGGTGTTATTGGCTAGACACAGTCATTTCTTTGCCAGCGATACTAGGCTGTGTGAAGACTAACCATCTGTCAAGTGATAGAGACAAAGAAAGGTTTTAATATACTAGTCTAAAATTTCCACAAACTTGTTTTGAATTGTATTGTCATTTTCTTTTGGCCTTCATACTCTGTATTGAATATGCACTGGGTCAATCACCCTACTTTGTTTTATGAACAAACTATTCAAGGTCCAGATAAGGTTATTGTCGCAGCTGATGTGATCTAGAGGCAAGATAAAATATGTTTGATTTTGCTTTCATATAATCAAAAACTCACAGTGGGCCACCCACTAGTAGTTACACAAATGGTTTCAAGTGTACTTGTTTTCACCCACCCATTCTAAATTTTGGGTGTCTTAATTATTTTGCTTTATATATTCAAGCCTTGTATTTCAAACCCATTCCTGAGCTGTTTGGGGGAAGAAAAAGTAGCAACAGGAATCCAGATTGCCTGTTTTAGGTACAATATGGTGTGATGTGAAATTGAAACAGCAGATTGGTGAGAAACTTTAGTTTCAAACAAATATAAACTAGTTTGTTTAGTGAAGTCATACACAAAACAGTAGTCTCTATTGACAGGGCAATGTTTTTTTCAGTGAATCCCGTATCATGAGGTCACTTTTGTTCTTTGGGCCAACAGTCTATTTTCAAGGTGTCATATAAGAAAAAGAAGCACTAAATACTGCTGATTGTAATGATATACTTACATATGGCAGCCCAAGAAATTATTTATAGCAGTGCTAATTATATCAATAAAAATAGCAGTATTAATACTGTGTCAAAATCCATTCTTGACAGTATGAAGTAAACAGAACTATAGTCAAACAAAGCAGCCAGCCTGTCTTTACTGTCAGCTCGTGGATATGCACTTTAAGAAAAATATACACACAGTTTAGGGAGTTGAGTGTACCAATTTAATCTCTTTTCAATTACTTTTGGCTTTTAAAAAGATGTTCTAATTCAACATAATGTTAAAAAGATTTTGATTTTTAGTTTTGAAACTCTTGGTACCCATTTTCTTACTGTCACTAGTAAGTTTGTAGAAATTTATTTGTATTTCACTGCTTTATAAATTATAACAAATTCATTTTAGTGTGCCCTCATTTTGGAACACAGATTATCATTGCAAAAGGAAACTATTAATAGAACAATCTCTAGCAATATACAAAACAAAACAAAACAAAACTCCTACCACCACCACACACACATACACACTCTCTCTCACTCACACACATTTTTCAATAAATCTCTGGCTTCCTTTGGACATAAGAAAATGTTTGAAATACAAGACTTGAATATATAAAGCCTTTTCCATGGTTTTGATTTAAGATAAAGCATAAATTTCGTTTGTAGTTTTCATTACTTCTAACCAGTTTTTACAATTTTATGGTATTTTAAATGTGTTGTCTTAGGAATATAAAATTAAGTAAGTAGAAGTAATTACATCCAAAGATTTTTAACTTGGGGACAATATCTACCTTTTCAATCTCATATATTAAATTTAACTCTTACTTTATTATACATTGTCTCAGATGTGGAGTTAGTAGAGGTTGTTCTAGGTCTACTGCTGCCAGTAATTAGTTATATGATCCGTGGCATGTTGCATAATCTATGTGGATCTCCACCTTAGCACCTTAAGCGTTTTCATTTTTAGGGTCATTTTCAGTTCTAATAATCTGAATTTGTTTCCTTCAACAATTGAATTGTTATTTTAGCTTCTGGTAATGTTACTGAAACTGATGCTTAGGACACCTAGAAAGAGTATATGTAAAATACCTGACTTTGCTTTCCACTTTTAGTCTTTCATAAAAGTTTAATTTTAATGATACTTGCTTTTTAACAGCACACTAGTAAGGTATAGATATATGATATTAAGTACTTACAATCTTTCATAGTGGGTAAGTATAATAAATCTATTAGTTTACATAAATACTTTGCCAACTCATCTTAACTCAGAAAAGTATATTGGTAAGAGAATTTGTAAACTTGACTCTGCATTTCATGCAGCATAAAGTTGTTAAATTGAGGATGCAGGTAACAACAGAATGAATCAACTCACATTTTCTATTTCTATAAAATCTATAGATAGATACATTTATTCAAAGATAAAAGATAAATTTGGTTTTGTGATTCTCTTCTCTAAGCAAAAAATAGGTATACGTTGAGTAATCAGGAACCACCTCATGCAGATCTTATAAAATTGGTAATTTTTAACTACTGCATTTAGTTTTTGATCCTATATTATATCCGTACACAGATAGATTTACATAGGAAGGAAGATAAGGTAGGCAAAGAAATTTGGCTATTTTGATGTTTCACAGCAGAAATAATCTGTTAGAATATACTTTGCAAATATTGTCATGTTATAGATAACAGTTGTTTCTTGAAAGAAACAACTATATACAATTTATATGTGCCTACTTGATCTTTAATGATAAACTCAAAGTTCTCATTTTAAATTTCACTCTCAGTTTCTGTTTAATTGACTCATCCTTTTTGCTAGCATGAATGGTAGTGAGAGGCTTAAAGCTATCTAACATTACCTATTCACAGATGGAAACAGCAATTTACAGGAAGCTATGCTGTCCTGTATCCTCTCATTTCCTCATATCCACCCACAGCTCCAGAGGTTCTTGGTACTGATCATATAATATTTTATAAGTCACCTCCTAGCCAAAATATACTCTCTAATTTGTTAGATAATGCTATTTTAGCTTACTAAACATCTAGCCAATCAGGAGAAATTGTAAGAATTTTAGATAAATTGTTGTACACAAAAGGTGGAATGGATGCTTCAATGCATGCAAATAATGGAAAAGATACTCTAAATGTGCTTAAAGGAAGCTGGCTTTAGTGTTAACTGAAACCCAGTATACGTATTAAAGAATCACTGTAACTCTTCTAGAGCCATCAGTACCAAAAAGACTAGCAAAATTATTAGTGGGAAGCACAGTGAAAATTAAATGCATTCTATCCTTGTATTAAACAGTAATACTCATTATACCACCAACACCAATAGTAGCCAACATTTACTGAGATCTTACTTTGTTGCAGTCATTGGTTGTATCTGCATTTTTTCAGTTAATTCCACAATCCCATGAGACAGGTACCTTTATTATCCCAATTTTAAAGATATGCGCAGGCCCAGAAAGGGTAAGTATCTTGTTCAAAGTCACACAGCTAAGTATAAAACACATGGGAAATTAAACTCAAGTACAGCTCTGGAGAACCTAAGCTCTTAATCACCACCGCATCAGACCTCTATTCTGGGACCATTTTAACTCAGTGCCTGCCCAGATTAATAATGGCAATTTTATTTCAGAAAGGCATAGATTTGGAGAAGGGTCTAGAGAAGGGTGCAAGGTGAAAGAGTTGTAAGTAGGAACAATGGTTGCTCTGATAGTCTTTTTAAAATATAACTCTTCAATCTAGAATTAAAAATGATGATAGAGAATTTGTCTAAAGGTTGTACAGTGAATGAACTTTAACTGGTGCCTGATTCAGTTCTGTTTGCAACAGTGGAGCTGGGTACCATGTTAAAGCAGGCCTTGGAAATCATGGGTAGGAGCAGGACAAAGGAAGCATTACTGGAAATTCTGGGAAGGTAGAGGTCAAAAAGGAAAACTAAATTAAACCCAACTGAATAACCGAGAACCAGGTATCATACAGAAATAGGGGTGAAAGAGACCAGAAACAATATATTCAAAGGGTAGCAGATCCTATGACTTTGGAAGGCTTTTGTGTTTGTTTGTTCTTTGTGCCCTGAACATTTGTTTCAGAAACCAATAGTTGGCTTACATATGTGTCACTGAGAGTTTGGAATACAAAGACTGCTATGCTTTAGGCACAAAAACATGATCATCAATCCTAATCTAGAATTAGGCAGTAAGTTTAAGTGCATGACAAAGATTTGCAATTTAGCACAGTCTATGTGGTAAGCCATTTATTGAATGCCTACTGTGTGCCACCCAATTTGGAAATCACTGTTCTAGGAGCATTTATAATCTACATTGTTGTTTGCTGTCCAATTTTCAAAAACAAGAACACATCTGTTAACTTTCTTGAGGATGTGATGGATATGAGGGGTAAAATATTATATAACCTTAATTTTATTTTATTTATTATGGAATTTAGCCTTTGTCTCCTCCTTCCCGTATTCATGGAATTTTAAAACAGCCTCTACTATGCTTTGAATGGAATACAGTCTAGACTTTTATTATGTACTTTAACTTTTCCTTGATTTGTCACTGTACTGAAAGAAAGATTTAATTTTATCTGATAGTATAAATGCATTTCTATCAGAGTAGTAGTCTCAAATCAGTTCAGGTAAAGTCAGTGCACATGACTTTGTATTGTATTTAGTATAGTCAGCATGCATGAATTAAAAGGAATTATAGTAACCTTTAAAGTAAATTTTTATTTCAAATAATTTAAATGACCGCCAACCAAGTACGTGTGTCATGTATACATACATACTCATATACCCTTTGTATACAAGGTATTAAAAACTTAAAAAGTTTTCAAAAGATAATATTCATTGTTAAGCTATATTACATATATGAGCTGTATCATCCGAATGCAGTCAAAGAATAGTGAAATTGCTATCCATCCCTTATGTGTCTTTACTGTTCCTTATGAGAATATCTGATATTTTCTTTATTCTCTTATTTCTAGTACATTAAGAAGTATAGTATAATAATCATTTTATATAATTCAAATGGATACATCACTGAAAAATGTATTTTAAACTTAGAAAAATTATCAGCATTCAGTTTGTGCATGGCACCTTTCTCCTCAAGTTCATCATCAGTGGTACTCTATTGTTCTTGTAATTTTGATAGCCTGTGGTACCTAGTGTTCTTAACAGCTATGTTGTTTGTATCTCACTGTCCTTTATATATCTGATCCTCAGAGAAATACTTTTGAACACTCATGCTTTTAATAATCTTTATTGTTTTAGAAAGGGATTGAGAACAAGGCAATACTATGTTAAAGGGGTATGCTATGAAAAGCAGTATGGGAAAAATGAACAAAATTCTAGGTTCTTCTGATTCAAATATTCTACATTACAGTCTCAACATTTGTTGTTAAGTGAATTACCAAAGTGTGTAAGAGCCAAATAAATGGTGGTTTCTGTCCTTTGGGGTATGCATAACTCTGTTTCTGTCTTATATGTGTAATGATGAGTTTTATTATGCAAAAATGGGCACATCTGGTGTAAAGTGAATTTGATTCAGTGTGATGTTTTATATGCAGTTTAACTTATAACTTAAATTCTTTGATCTTCATCACTTAGGAAAGGTAACATTTAGAATTCTAGTACACTTAACTGCAGTTCCTTAATGACAGGTACTATGCTTTATTTATCTTTATAGCCTTAGTGCTTAGCCTAATATCTGGCACACAGGAGGAATTCAATAAATTGTTGATCAGGCTTTTTTGTACTTATCCTAGGAAAATTATTTTTTCCTTACTAGGCTATCCATTTACTTATTGGAGTTCAAATTTAGCATTGTTAAAATTGTTATTACCCATTATAGACTTTCCCTGTACTTTTCCAAGACCCAATGTGTTTGTGCATGCTCACAGTTTTCTATCCTTTTAGGTACTTAATGAAATTCTATCATGGCAGAAGTTCCAATAAAATTACATTTACTGTGATTCAGAAAAGAAATATGTCAGGTATCTCCCATCAGTGGTAAAGCAAATCTACTACAATCAATTCAGGATATTGTGTTGAATAGAGTACACAGAATTATATTATCTGCTGATTTAAGGATGAAACCCATATTTCATATCCTATATGATTCCTATCTGGATAGGGGGACAAACAAAGCACAGTATGCTTTGTAATTCATAGATTGCAATTGAGATTTTGAACTTTTTATATGAGCTTTCTAATTCTTAAGGAATGTTCATAAAATTTCACACAATTAAAAAATAGTTTTAATTATTTTACCTAATATTCTGAGTTATTTAGAAGTCTCATCCAGTTAAACCCTGTAATATTAGTGATAATATGATATAATTACTTAGCTCTTCTACAAAGCAAAAAAGGTAATTGGGTTGTGAACAATACAGAGGGTAAAATCATGTAAACCATATGTGGGACACATGTAATTCCTGTATAAATAACTGACATACTTTTTCGTATTTATAAAACTTGTTAGACATTGGGAAACGTGATTGGCTAAAGTCATAATTTGTCTTTCTAACTGAAACTACAGCAAATTGATTTGAAGTTGTTTTAAAAACAAAAGATAATTAAGTCCTGGAATAATTAAAACTGGGATTGCATTAAAGCTTACTTAAAGTGATTAATAGCTGGAGTGTATTTCATGATCTCTATCTAAGAGCATGCAGAAGACCATATTGTCATTTTATATATTCAGGAATATGCTTTCTGAGGAAACTATTGATTCTTAGGAATAAGTATAATGCAGTCCAGACATACGTCACACCCACATACCCTACTCCACTCCAGGTTTTTTTAAAAATTAAAGACTTTGAAAACAAAGTAGCTATATATGGTTATCTTCTTCCAATTCCAAGCTGCCTGCCCTTCTGAAGCAAATGGCTGCTGTGACCTATAAACAACTGTCCTGACACCTTGGACAGAGAAACACTGCTTTGAAACTTTTCTGCCTTCAGTTGGGCAAGCAACTGGAGAATGGTGCTGGAGTCCATGGGTAAATATGAGAAAGCAACAGATATTGGGAGGAGGAACTTAGGCTTTAGAGGTTTGTGAACTCCTGTAGGAGAAGATCAGTATTTACCCATTTTAAGTACCAAAGTGTCTCCAACTAGCTAAAAAGCTAAAGTAGCTGAATGTCCTGGTGGAGTCCTCTCTGTCTTTTGAGGCTAAAAAGAAATAAAGATAGGACAACAGAGCTCTTTCTCCATGTGCCTTTGCAGGGAACTGACAGGCTATTTACCTTTGCTTTTCACCACCTGTGATATTTCTGCCATTTAGGATAATCTGGCAATCAGATCTGAGCTCCATTGAGTTAGCGAAAAATAGCAATTCGTTTAAGAAGAGCCATAGCAAGTGAGGGAGAAAGATCAGAGTACAAACTCCGGATAACTAAGACTACTGGCAACAACATGAAAACTGAATTTGAAAACAAAAATTGGGAGCACTTAAGAAAATTCGAAGAACAGAAAATCATTTCAGATATTAAATATATCTCATTTGAACAACTCAGGATTTGTGGGAGAGCATAGTCACTGTTGAAACATGAGTTAGTGAATGAAAAGACCAAATGCAAGAAATGTATCCAAGCATATAAAAAAGCCCATGGTGAAATATTGAATAAAAAAGATGAGATTTGGAGGATAGATCTAGACATCAAAATGTGAATAATAGGAATTACAGTGGGAAAAATTAGTATAGATAATGAAGAGGTAAAATTTTGTTTATTTATTTATTTTTGAGACGGAGTCTCGCTCTATCACCCAGGCTGGAGTGCGGTGGCATGATCTCAGCTCACTGCAACCTCGGCCTTCCAGCTTCAAGCTATTCTCCTACTTCAGCCTCCCGAGTAGCTGAGACTACAGGTGCATGCCACCATGCTTGGCTTTTTGTATTTTCAGTGGAGATGGAGTTTCACCGTGTTAGCCAGGATGATCTCAATATCCTGACCTTGTGAACCGCCCGCCTTGGCCTCCCAAAGTAAAAATTTTTACAAACTAGCAAAATTTATCAGATATTAAGAAAGATTGGAGTCTGTGGATTAAAGGGTTTACTGATTTATTGTCTTGATTGAAAGAAAAGACACATTTAAGTATATCCTAATAAAAGTTCTGAAATCTAAAAATTGAGACAAAAGTAGAAAAAACAAATTCCTATAAAGGGGAAAATATCAAAGTATCATAAGGACTTCACATTTGCATATCTGTAACACTGGAAGTTACAAGATAGTGGAATGATACTTGCAGACTGCTGAAAGAAAATGACTATAATTCAAGAATCTGCATGCCCAGAAAGTTATTTGCAAGCCAAGGTGAGAAAGAAATACATTTAAGAATATGCAATAATTCATTGTATGTAGTGATTATATCCCCTCTGAGAAAATGCCAGTCTGGATTATAAGCAAACAACAAATGAACTAGAACAAAGACTTTAAGATGAGGAAGATGAAGAGGAAAGAAAATGGTAGGAATAATGAGCATTTATATATAAGTGTGTGTGTGTATTAATTTTATCTAACAGAGATAAGTGGCTAGCAATATGAAATATATTAGGTAATTTGAGGCTCTTGAAATAAAAGGATATTTCTTTAGAACATTTTAAAATGTACTAAGCTGTCTCTTCGGAACATGGGAGATAGAGAAGGTGGGAAGCTGGAAAGTAAAAGGAGGAAAATGGGTGGTGGGAGATGAGAGGAAAGGAGGAAGAGGAGGGAGGGAAATGAATATATTCTAAAGATCTCATTTATTTAAGAAAAGGGGAAAGGGGGAATAGAATCTCTTGGTGGTGGAGGGGAAGTGTCTTTTACATATATTAATCTGTTTATTAGAGTATAGAAAGGGAAGATAATCTTTAATGCAATGAAATAGCACGTAGAACTTACATATTAACAAGGAGACAATAGAATGCATAGCCACTTGATGAAACAAAATAGAGAAGGGAATGAGGAAACAATAATATAAAATAAGAATATAAAGTAACTGAAAAATATACCATTAAGCACATCAATTACTACATTGAGTGTATATGGACTAAATGCTCCCATTGAAAGACAGTTAATATCAGACTACACTAAAAAACATAAGCCAGCTAAATTATATTACTAGAAAAATAAGACCAAGTTATGAAGAAGAGTTATTTGTAAAATGAGGAGCATAAAGATATCAGGCAAATGCAAACAAAAGAAAAATAGCAAAATATGAATGACAACATTTATTAAATAAGATAGAATTTAAGGTTAAAAGTATTAAAAAAGAAAGAAGGGGTACTATAATAAGAGGCACAGTTTGTGAAGAAAATAACCACATAAAATCTGTATACGGCAGGTTTATTTATAGTAATTACATAGAGTACAAATTATTGGAAAGTTCTAGACAGTTCTGTTACACACAAACAATGAATAAGATAAATGGAGTAATTCATAAACTTGATTTAATATACATGTAGAATCTGACATTCTTTAAATATTTTGAACATCTCTGCACTTGGCTGCTAAGAAAACTGAGTTTTAGAGAGCAGAGATTTTGCAGGCACTTTCTATGACTATAAGCTAACATATATCGCATTTTAACAGTTTTTCTAAAAGGTTGAAAAAACTACATAGAAATTGAAACATTCCTAGATATCTTTTGAATAAAGAGGAAATCACCTAGAAAGCAATGAAAAGGAAAATATTTTCTGTAAAAGCCAATGAAAACTAGCTAAAACAGTTGTCAGAGGAAAACTGATAGCCTTAAAGGCCTTTGTTATTAAGGAAGATAGAAAATGAAGATAACCTAATGTTAAGAAGTTAGTATAAAGAATAATACAAGATAGAAGATGAGGGGATTGTTAGAAAGATGAAAGTAATGAAATAGAAAAACCATATAGTAAAACCCAAAAGAACCCAAAGAACCCAAAAAGGCGGGTTCTTTCCCAAAGAACCCAAAAAGGCTAGTTCTTTGGAAAGATCAGTGTGATACATAAACTCCTTGTGAAGATGATAAAGCAAAAAAGAAAATGAGCCTATCAATTCCACTCTGAGGTATATACTTAAGAGGACTGATAGCATATGTTCACATAAAATTTATACTCAAATATTCATGGCAGCATTATTCATAGTAGCCAAAAAGCAGAAGCAACTCACATCCATTAACTGCTGAATGAATGAATAAAAATTATTCATCCATCATATATCTATACAATATAATATTAGCCATAAAAAATAATGAAGTACTGATACATACTGTAGGATGAACCTTGAAAACATGCTGAGTGAAAGAGGACGCACTCAAAAGGCTACATATTGTGTGATTTCATTTATATGAAGTGTCCAGAGTAGGCATATAGGTGGAACCAGAAAGGAGATTAGTGGTTGCCAGGGGCTGGGAGAAGGAAAAATGGGGAATGACTGCTTAATGGATATAGGGCTTCCTTTTGGAGTGATGAGAATGTTCTGGAGGTAGTTGGTGATATTTATATAACCTTGTGAATGTCACTAAATTATATACTTTAATACAGTTAAAATGGTGAGTTTATGTTATATGAATTTTAATTCAATAATAAAACTTTAGGATAAAGAATGACAAAAGTAGATAATTAGAAATGAAAAAGAAAAAATTGGAAGATGAAAAGAGTGTTAAATAAGAATGTAGCTATGTGGCAAATTTAAAACCCATGAGAAATAAAAGGTCTTTTAGTCAAATACAAATTATAAAAATTGACCTAAGAAGATGTAGAAAGCAGACACTACTGAGCGTAGAAAAGATTAGAATTTGACCAAATGTTGTCACTTAAACATAAGGAATACATAATTTCGATGTAAATTAAATCATTCTAGGCCATGGAAAAATATCAAAATATTCCATAATTTTATTTAATATCTAATTCTGTTAAGGATTATATAGTAAACGTATAATTTCACTTATGAAATAAATTAAAAAATTCTAAGGAAAATATTAGCAAATATTAACAGTGAATCAAAATAACAACTCACTAGGAGCTATTTTAAAATATATTTTTAAGTAGGAATGTAAGCATGATTCAATAATAGGAAATATACCAATTTAATTTATTACATCATCAAAGGAGAAAAACCATGTTTATCTCAATAAATAGCAAAAAGTATTCTAAATTTTGAGTTTTTTTTTTTTTTTTTTTGTCTTTTATTTTGAGACAGGGTCTCACTTTGTTGCCCAGGCTGGAGTGCAGTGACACGATCAGGGGTCACTGCAGCCTTGACCTCCTGGGTTCAAGTGATCCTGCCACCTCAGCCTCCAATCAAAGTGCTGGGATTACAGGCATGAGTCACTGCACATGGCCAAATCTGTTAAATCCTAAGAATATTTTAATTAACAACAGAAATTAGACAAGGAACCATCACAATTATTTAACATTATTTTAGAGGCTTTATCATATACAGTAGGTAAATGATATAACATTAACATTTGTAGAGAAGAATGTGAAGTGTCTCTTGCTGATGATATATGATCTAAATGTTTTAGAAACTTACATTTTAAAATCTAGAAAAATGAGTAAGAAAAATTGATAAGGTAGTTGGATAAAAGATAAGATGAAAAAAACTCTACTCTGGAGGAATTTGGACATCTCTGAGAGTTTTTTCCTAATGGGAAAATATCGTTCCATTTTCCAAAGAAACACAAATTACAAAATGCCTATTAATAAGTTTTTCAAGAAAGGTACAGGAACTGTATGAAAGCAAAGATATTAAAATGCATAAAACAGGATCTGATTAAGAGAAGGACAAACTGGTTTAGGATGGGAAAACAATAACAAAAATATTCTTTCAACGTTAATAAATTATATCATGCAATTCCAATTAGAATCTTGGGGGATTTATTTTTCTTTTTTGAAGTCAACAGTGTTATTTTAAAACTACTTGGAAGATTAAATGATAATGAAAGGCAAGTAAATATGAAAAAGCAATGAGGAGGGACTTGTGTTACACATACCAGAACATATTACAAAGTCAGCTAATTAAAACAACATGGTGATGGCCTGGTCATACATGATAGATCAGTGGAAATGATTGGCAAATTCTGAAAAAGATGACAACTTAGTTGGAAAATGAAGGATTTTAAAAATTAATGGGACTGGCATAACTGATGATCTCCGTGTGAAAAAATGAAAGTATATTCCCATTTTCCACCTTAACAGTGAGGTTTTGCCTCTTAGCATTTAAAAGTTGTGTTAGTCTTATGGATTTAACATTTATTGCTAGTTGTAATATGGGGAAAAGCAACTTATTTGTTACTGGTGGAAATGTGATATATTCTACCTGTTATAAAATTCAGTCTTGTAAGTCTAACAAAAACCTATTAAAATTATAATTTGCATATAGTTTGCAAGTACTTTAACCTGGCAGTCTCATTTTGGGGAATATATTCCATAGAAATATAGGTAGCAGTATTTTAAGAACATGTGTAGTTTTTGGTTTCCAGGTTGTTGTAACTTTATTGTAGTGGTAAAACTGCAGAAAACAGTAATCCCATTAACGAGGTAATGCTAGTAAATAATGGAAACCCAACCATGGGATATTATGCTGTTGTTAAATGATGTGAATTAAAGCTATCTCAGATCTTCTGGAAGAATTTCCAGGAGTTTTTTGTGAGTGAGAAGAGCAAGGTATAGAAAAGTGTCTATAATATTCAACCTTTAAAAAATAATGACAAAAATCCTTGACTATGTATATTTATAGGTAATACCTGCATATGTATACATCTACCTTATAGTAGGGTTATTTTTAAAGGAAGAATATAGTAGGATGCATACTAAGTTATAAAAATGGATAACTATGAGAGGAGCAGATAGCCAAAAAACAAAGGAAAAGAAAAATTGTGCAAAAAACATGTTCAAAACCCCACTTACGTATTTTATTAAAATTAGGTATTGAATATATATGCATAAAGAAATTAAAATAATTGGCCAGGCATGGTGGCTCACTCCTGTAATCCCAGCACTTTGGGAGGCCAAGGCAGGCGGATCACCTGAGGTCGGGAGTTCAAGACCAGCCTGACCAACATGGAGAAACACCGTCTCTACTAAAAATTCAAAATAAGCCGGTCATGGTGGTGCATGCCTGTAATCCCAGCTACTTGGGAGGCTGAGGCAGTAGAATCGCTTGAACCTGGGAGGCGGAGGTTGTGGTGAGCCGAGATGGCGCCATTGCACTCCAGCCTGGGCAACAAGAGCGAAACTATCTCAAAAAACAAACAAAAAAAGAAATTAAAATAATTTAAAATATTATGGCTACTTCTGGTAGTAATTAGTTCATATTTCTGAATCTTGGCACCCAAGGAGGTTTTTTTCCTTTATATTTGCATTTTATTTAAGTTAATTTTGGACCATGTGTTACCAGAATTTTCTACATGTTCTCTTAAATCTTTAGATACTCTTCTAGCATTTCAGGCCAAATAAACATCTATAAATGATGTGTAGTTTGTGATTAAATCAGACTCTATTGGTCATGCCCACATCAGAGCTGATGTGCAGTTGACACCCCTTGGTAAAACTTAGAGTGTATGTTTCACTTTGTTCAGTGTTCAGTTTCTTTAGTTTGTACCTTTTGGGTCAGTTGTTAAATAATTTTAATATTACCCCTGTTGATGTCACAAATAAGTTAATAATGCCAGTTATGTATGAATTGAGTCCTTACATATAGACGTTGATTGATAAATATTTGCTGATTTGACCTAATAGATTACAGGTACAATAATGATTTCAACAAAGTAACAGAATGCAGAAATGAAAGAATTTAAAGATATCAGATGAAAAAAACCCTAGAAGTCAGCATAGAATATGATTGTAGGCAAATCACTTGGCTTTTGTATCTCAGGATCTTTATCTTTAAAATAGAGACATTTTCCTCAGTTACACAGTATTTGTGAGAGTCAAGTAAAATAATAAATGTTGAAGTGCTTTAAAAAGCATGATGCGTTGTGGATACAATGATGATAATGAAAATCTGAAGGCATTTTTTACACTAGTGGACATTTATATATATATTTGAAGCTGCATGTGTGATATTAAGCCTTTTGATATGTCAGCAATAGAATATATTACTGATGAAGCTATATAAACCTCAGACAGATAAAAGGGTGGAATGCATGGAAGGTGTGAATACATTTAATTGTTTAAAGTCCAAGATAGGTCTCTAAAATTTCTTCGTTTATTTTTCTGGTCACTGAGGGGAGATTTTATTCAGGTACATCTCCTGGTGATATCTTATTCTAGTATAGAGATAGGAATATTTTGTGGGAAGTCTGGACCTTTGTCACATCTGGACATAATGATAGTGCTGCATTATGTTTTGACTTATTGAATGGCCACAGACAGCTAAATACAGCTTTGTAATCTGTTGTTATATTTCATTGGAAATTATCTCCTTGTAATTTGTAGCTGCAGTTAAAAGTGACTCTAGCATAAATGTTTTGAAATAGTAAAATCTTTATCATCTTTTTGTTACCAGACACCTAATTTGCCACTGTCCCATTTTTTGGTTGTGAGAGTATTAGGAAATACCTACATTAATTGGTTGATAACACCACTATAAAAGGCTAAAAACTTAGACGTTCTTTTATAATAAGAAATGTAAGTGTCATCTTAATACACTGGAGTCTGTACTGTACTATTAAAGATACCTAGATTCTGGTTTGGAGAAAATTGAATGGATGAATGTGTCTAAGTCTAAATATATGATACTGGACTCTTTTTCCAAAGTATGTCTCCATTTTGAAATTTTCTTTCCCTAATCTTTTGACTTTTACTTTTTTCATAAATATTCTTAAAAAATATGTTTAGTTTAATCTTCAGTTTCTCTGTTCTTCCAGTAATGGACACGATGTTATAAGAAAGCTGAAAAGATAGATCTTTTTTTTTTTTTTTTTTTTGAGACGGAGTTTCGCTCTGTCGCCCAGGCTGGCGTGCAGTGCTGTGATCTCGGCTCACTGCAAGCTCCGCCTCCTGGGTCCACGCCGCCATTCTCCTGCCTCAGTCTCCCAAGTAGCTGGGACTACAGGCACCTGCCACCACGCTGGGCTAATTTTTTTTATTTTTAATAGAGATGGGGTTTCACCGTGTTAGCCAGGATGGTCTCAATCTCCTGACCTCGTGATTGGCCTGCCTGGGCCTCCCAAAGTGCTGGGATTATAGGCGTGAGCCACCATGCCCTGCCAAAGGTAAATCTTAAAAGGGACAACAATCTTTGCCCTTTCCTTCCTTTCCTTCCTTCTCTCTCTCTCTCTCTCTGTCTCTTTCTTTCTTTGTTTTTGAGACAGACTCTTGCACTGTCACCCACGCTGGAGTGCAGTGGCGTGATCTTGGTTCACTGCAACCTCCATCTCCTGGGTTCAAGCTATTCTCATGCTTCAACCTCCCGAGTAGCTAGGATTACAGGCATGCGCCACCACGCCCAGCTAATTTTTATGTTTTTCGTAGAGACGAGCTTTCACCATGTTTGCCAGGCTGATCTCAAACTCCTGACCTCAGAACAATCGCCTTCTTCAGCCTCCCAAAGTGCTGGGATTACAGGCGTGAGTCACCACATGCAGCAATCTTTGCTTTTCATTTCTGTAAATAGACTTTAGGCAAGGCTAGTAGAAACAACTACCTGAATTGATTCTCTTTGATATTATATCTTTCACGTAATGAAACCATTGTAATAAATCAAATCCATTTTCACCTTCTACTTGTGTATTCTTTATTAAATGTGAAATTAAAAGCAATTGAGATGGATATATTTTTAAATATATTTCTTCACTGTTTCTCAATAGCACTAATGTTAACTCGAGTAGTAGGACTTATTAATATATGTTGTGTGCATTCTTGGATTCATATGTCATTGCCAGTCATTTCTTAATTGTTTTTTTCTTTCTCTGTTCAAGAAAATTTCTAACCACCAGTGATCACTGTCCCAATTGCTAGTTGCAGTTTTGTAGAGAACACCAAGGAAATGAGAAATTAAAGTGATCTGTTTATTTTAATCCTCAAGAAACCAAACTCATCTTCTCTTAATTCTTATTATTTCAGTTTCTTATAATTTAGGAAAGAAGTAAGTGTCTTTCATTTCAACATAAACTCTGAATTCTAGTGTCTTCTATCAAGACCTACTTCTCTTTGGAATAGACAGAAATCAAATAATTATTTTTTAGCATTGTAATAAACATTCCAAAATATGATACCTATTATCTTATTCAGTGGTCAGTTCAGTTTATTTGATTTCTCTTTCAAGTCTCTGAATTTCTTGAATCGCTGATGCTCACTCTTAAAACAATGGAGGTGGTTTTGCTTTTTTCTGTTCCTTTTTAAAATTTATTTATTTTTATTTTATTATTTTTTGAGACAGAGTTTTGCTTTATTGCCCAGGCTGGAGTGTAGTGGCATGATCTCAGCTTACTGCAATCCCTGCCTTCCAGGTTCAAGTGATTTTTGTGCCTCTGCCTCCCCAGTAGCTGGGATTATAGGCATGTGCCAGCGTGCCTGGCTACTTTGTGTATTTTTAGTAGAGACATGGTTTCCTCATGTTGGCCAGGATGTTCTCGAACTCTTAACCTCAAGTGATCTGCCTGCCTCAGCCTCCCAAAGTGCTGATGTTACAAATGTGAGCTACCACACCTGGCCTGTTCCTTTTTTAAAAGACTAAGATTTGAGTTGACCAAATAAAAATGCTTACTTGTTTAAACTTTTGCATTAACAAGGCTTGACGTTCATTGTTGCCTTGAATAGTCTCAATCTTTGTATCTTCCCCAGCACCTCATATTTGTAAATGACTAGATAGATAACATAGATTCTTTTGGACTGTCAGCTTTCATATCACTTACAAACTCAAAATGCAGAATCTCAAACTCCATTTCAGACCTAAGGAATCATTGTATTCATTTTAACAAAATTCCAAGTCATTCATATGTACAGAAAGTGTGAGAAGTATTACTAAATCATTTATCATTTAAAAGAATTGGACTTTAAGCACACAGAATTGGTGAATCATAACATAGTTCATAGTCATTTTTCCATGCATTCTCCTTTTTTCTTTTATTCATTCATTCATTCATTATTTTAAATCAAAAGAAACACTTATGAGTCCAAGACCTAACCAAAGTATTAGAACATCAAAACTCACATTTCCTACTTGCACCTATATTCCCTCAACCAGAGGTAACCACCATCCTAAAATTTGTGCTTATTGTTCCATTTTTTTCATAAATGATATATATAGCTTTACTACTTATAAACTACTTTTAATATTACTCCTGTAGATGTCACAAATAATACCAATTATTGACTTATTAGCTGTAGCTCAATAACTCATTAATAATCTGCTGTATTTATCTCCTGGAGATACAGAGTTCCTTTTCACTTGTATATAATATTTGTGACTATACCACAGTATAATTTATCCTTTCTTCTACTAACGGATATTTGAGTTGTTTCCCTTTTATTGCGGCTGTGAATGGTGCTAGAATAAACATTCTTACACATGTTTCTTGGTGACATTTGGAAGACATTCTTTTAGGTATGTTCTGAGATTGGAATTGCTATGTTATAAGATGTATAAATGGTCTACTTTGCAGGAAATTGTCAAACTCTTTTCCTAAAATGATATTAGCCATTTACACTCCCACCAGCATTGTATAAAATATCCCTGTTGATCCATATTTTCTTTAACATATGATATTGTCAGACTTCTTAATTTTTGCCACCTGAGTAAATAAAAAATATCTTATAGTAGTCTTGATGGGGATTTTCTTGTTTCTCAAGAAACAAGGCTGTGAAGATGTATATGTGTCTTTTCCTTCTGTGAAATGTTGGTTCTTTTACCTATTTTTCTTCTTTTTTAAAATTTGTGTGATTCTTTTTCTGTTGTTTGCATGAGTTCTTTATATTATAGATACTAATTCTATCTCTTTTCACTTGTAGCTTGTCTTTTCACTTCCTTTAGGGTATTCTTTTTGTGTGTATGTGTGTATTATTTTAAAAAATGGTTATTAGCTTTATTTTCTACATGTAAAAATTTAACTTATTTTTAATTGGGAAAAATTATGTACATTAACGTTGTATAACATTATTTTAGAATACATATGCATTATGGAATGGCTAAATCAAGTTTATTAACATGCACTACCTTACATTTTTGTGATGAAAACACTTAAAATCTATTCTCTTAGCAATTTTCAAGCAAACAATACATTGCTATTAACTATAGTCACCATACTGTACATCTCTTGAACTTATTCATTCTGTATAACTGAAATTTTATATCCTTAAACCAACATCTCTTCCATCTCCCCACCCACCATCTCCTGGTAGTCACCGTTCTCTCTGCTTGTATGAGTTTCATTGTTTTAGCTCCCACAAGTGAGAACATGCTGTATTTGTCTTTCTGTGCCTGGATTATTTCACTTGGTATAGTGTCTTTCAGGTCCATTGATGTCACAATGACAGAATTTTCTTCTTTTTAAGGAAGGATAGTACTCTGTTGTATATGTGTATCACACTTTCTTTCTTTCTTTTTTTTTTTTTTTAATTTGAGGCAGGATCTTGCTCTGTTGCCCAGGCTGCAGTGCAGTGACATAATCATGGTTCACTGCAGTCTTGACCTCCTGGGCTCAGGGGATCATCCTGTCTCAACCTCCTGAGTAGCTGGGACTATAGGCACATGCTGCCATGCTCAGTTAATTTTTTAAATTTTTCTGGAGAGGTGGGGTCTTACTATGTTGCCCAGACTGGTCTCAGACTTTGACCTCAAACAATCCTTCTGCCTTGGTCTTCCAAAGTACTGGGATTAGAGGCATGAGCCAGCATGCCGGGCCTGTATATCACATTTTCCTTTTTTTTTTTTTTAAAAAAAAAAAAATAACTTTAAGTTCAGGGGTACATGTGCAAGTTTGTTTATAGGTAAACTCGTGTCACAGGGTTTGTTGTGCAGATTATTTTGTCATCTTTAGGGTATGCTAATAAACATAAAAATCTTAATTTTTATGTGCTCATACAGATTTTCTTTTATGGTTCATGATTTTTAATTTTTTAAAATAAATCGTTTATTTGAGTTGATTTTTATATATTAGAGATAAAAGTTTAAATTATTTTCTAAAGAGAAACACGATTTTCCAGTTATGTTTACTGTATGTTCTTGTGTTTCCTCAGTGATTTGCCATGCCAGCTCTTGTCTAACAGGGGTCTGTATCTGCATGGGCCTGTTTATAGGCTCTGTTTTCTGTCTCTTGGTTGATTGGACTATCTCTATACCAGTAACACATTTTACTAATTAGTAGAGCTTTACAGTAAGTCCTTATATATGGTTGGGCAAGTATTTTACAATTTATTTCTTGAGTTTTATCTTTTTATTAAAGGCCAGTCACCCCTCCCCAAGCTAAATTTTAATTTAGAAAGTACATGCTTCAATTTTTATATATACAACCTAGTTATCAATGCATATGTATTTGAAAAAATGTCTTTAGATTTATTTAAAGCATTTCTTACAGTAACTGCTTTGTTTGGCTTACATTTGTTGATGATGTCAACCTATGGGATAGAAAGGAAAAAAGCCCCAACAAAATGTAATGGCAGCCTTATAATATTCAAACTAATTCAATTGGAATACTACAAGTTCAGTGTATTTAAGACTCTAAGTTGATATCATAATTTCTTAATTTAACAAAACATAAAACATATACTATTCACTTACATTACTTTTTAGCAGCTTTGTATAAATCTAAATTACTCAATGGAATAACATCCATTCAGGTACTATTAATACCATTTTTAGTTCTTTAATATTGCTACATGCCAGACAACATTTAAGTGCTTAACGTATTTTAACTCATTTGTTCCTTTTAACACCATGAGGTAGTAAATATTATTATCCTCATTTTATCGATGAGGAAACAAAGGCCAAGAGTGGTTAGGTGGCTTGGTAGCTTGTTTATATGGGGTTTATTCGGGTAGCGCCAAGGAATGCTGCCTTGTGAAATCTTTACTGAGTTATCCTTAAACAGAACTAACTTTTTGATAGCTTAGAAACCCCAGCCTTTCCTCAGTCCTGTACTACTGCCACGTATTTTTATTCAGGAGAATGAAGTCAAACATTAGCATCAAAGTCAGTCTTGGAATAAAGAATATAAAGTACGTAACCATTGAGAAATATGTACAAGTACCTTGGAAATGATGGATTGGATGTGTGTTTACTAGTTTTGAGCAATAAGTTGATTGTATATGTGACGTATGTCAGGTCTTATGTCATATTTAGCTTTGGCTGGAGGAACTTCCCTCAGTCATTGCCATTTTCTCTTCTCAGGTATCCAGAGCTTATAAAGTGGTATATTTGTCAGAGAATTGACAAGTATTCTACTCAGTGTTTCTAGTAAAGAAACACTTTTTGACAGTTTAATCTGCCTCCATTCTTAATTCTTTTGTGTTTCTAGAATGCTTATTTCTTTTGTTTTCTATTCTCTGTGTCTATTTTGATTTCTAAAATAAATTATATGATCAGATAGGTAAATAATTGTTTTAGTAATAATTCATGCATTAGAACATCTTCAACTATTAATGTGCTATTCTAGATATTGTTAAATTATGTGAAGGGAAAATATTATAGGGAAAGAAGTTTTCTGGGATGGAATGAAAATAGGTGCCCACAAAAATATTAAGAGATACTGGCAAAGTGCTAATGTTTAATGAGAGTCCTAATAGTTCTCATCTTTGCTGACAAAATATCTTCGGGGAATGTAAATTTGAGAAAATAGAAGAATCTTCACTGATCTCAAGTGGATACCATAGAAAGAAGTGTATTGTAGCATGGCACGCAGAACTAGCCTATGACAGATTATTTGGAAAAAAGAGCAATAATTAGACCTTTATGAAAAATCATGCATGTTTTTCACAGTGATTGGAGTTTCCAGGCAGTTTACTGGGTTCTGACCTTTTGATTAATATGTGTTTGCCTCAAGAATGGGTGTTTGACCCTGAAAATTAGTCTGTAGACAAGGCAGAACTTGGAGGAGTGAGCAGTAGTTGGTAAATGATCTAGCTATGTCAATGTAGGCTTGTGGAAAGGTGATTGTCAGTAGGGGATGAAGATCTGTGGACACTCAGTTACTTAAAATGGGTAATCTGTAATGCATAGAAATGTATTCCTCAGAATGTATAGTCATTTTAGGAATGTATGGTCAGAAAGATGAAGAATAGGATTAATATGTAGAAAGTCTTCATAGACAAATGTTCAATGGAAAGGCAGAGCTTAGACTTTCTGGAGAAACAGGACAAATAAAGGCACTGAGGGACTGTGACACATTTTGACTGAATTAAAATTCATGGAGAACCAAGGATCTCCTCAGAGATATAGGATTGTATGGAGACATAATTTGACTTGATTTATATGAAATGTAGGAAGTAATATTTTTGATTGGGGAACGTTTTTACATTTAAGGGAGAATGGGAAGCAGGAGACAGCTATATGCTAACATTTTGCTAAGGAAGATAGAGAAGAGAATTCGACGGTTGCTGTCCATTGGTCTTGCAATCAAAAGTCAATAGGGAGGAACCAAATATGAAAAAAAATCTTGTAATCTAGATTCATGCTTTAAAACCTCAATTAGACCTCACTAGTTATTTCAGTTTTAACTCCTCTTCCCCCATTAGAAATTCATCTCTCATCTTTACTTGCCAAGTTTTGCCTGTTGTTTCATGACAAAAATTGAGATGGTTTAGCATAACATTATCCACATTTTCTTTTCGATCAAGATAGTTTTGATATGCTTGTATTTGCCACATTGCCCGCTTCTAATAGTCTCTGGCTAAAGTGATTAGTCTGGAAACTGCAGTATGATTCTAAATGCTCAGAAGAATCCTTCAAGGTCTAGAAATATGTAATTTTATTAATATTACTTAAAAAAGACCACTGAACTTGACGAAAGTAATTTTAAATTTTAATTTAAAATTTCTAAATTTAAAAATGGAGAGATCTTTCTCAAGCACATAAAAACACAGACTTCATGGGAAATAAAAATGAACTTTGAGCTTTAAGAATAAACTAAGACTTGGTTATGTTGAAATTTTATAAATAGCACAAACTTTTCTTCCTATAGGTGCTTATTGGAATATGGTAAGTTAGTGATTATATGAATTTAAACATGATGTGATTAATCATTATGTTCTTGAAGATAAGCCCATCTCTATAAACTATAATATCAATGAAGCTTTACAACATTCTCTGCCATTCTTCTTTGTGTCAAACTTAAATTATTGGAAAATAATTTGTTAAAATCGCCTCCTCCATAGACAGCAGTTCCATTTATTTTGAAGTAATGCATCTAGACCATCTCACTAATGGACTTCAACTTCATTGTTCTGGACTTCTTGACTCTTGTCTTTTTTTTTCTTTTTGCTTCATAATCTGGAATCTTTTTGGCTAGAGTCTCAATGAATAACAGATTGAAAATATTCCTTTCATTCTTTATTTTTCCTTCTTCATCTTAAATCAGTTCAGCTACTCCAGAAAAAACAAAAAAGGATGGTAGTGACAATAAGTAAAATATGAAAGGCAAAATGTGAGTTATTGAAATTGAATGATGAGTACAAGATAATTCATTGATTATGTACTCTTTTTGTATGTTTGAAAGTTTCCACAATAAAAAATATTTTAAATGCACCCAGAAAATAAAGTAAAATACATCAGCCCAATGAACAGATGAATTTATAATCAGATTTGAATTCAAGAAATATTAGGCACAGTTTATAAAACTGACCTTAGCTCAACAGGTTATAATTTTGTTATTTAGTGTGGTCAGTCCAGGCATTAAAGCACTTTGAATTATTACCTTAATGACAAAAGTTCAGGCCTGAAACTACCAAATAAGGAAGTCTGTCATCACTTCTTCTTGATTCTTGAAATTTAATTCCTTTTCAAATCCCATCTCTTTCTTTTTTTCCTGGTTAAAGTCATTTAGAAATTGTGGCTATTTTTTTTGCCATACCAGCTGTAATACCTGGGTCTGAATCAAAGACTTTACATTTTATCACTTTTTTTCTTATCTTTTTTTTCAGTGTACTTAATTTACTACCTTGAGTCAAACATGTTCTATGGTGCCAATCTGTTACAGTGGAAAGAGTGCTGGATTTAGAGTCATGAGTTTCTAGTTCCAGCTTTCCCATGAACTAGTTTGGTGACTTTGGACAATTATTTCACTCTTTAAAACCTTCTAACCTGAAATTCTCTTCAATTTCTCATTTAGTGATTTTTAACCATTTGGTATCATTTTTAGAAATTTGTCTTTCCTAGATTAAGGCACATTGACATTCTGTAATTTGCCCCCATCTGGCTTTACATTCATCCTGATGTTTTCATCCCCTTCAAGTCCTTACTTTGTGTTTTATCCCCAAAATAACTCCTATTGACTCAAAAAAATTTTTTATGTTGATTTTTAACTTAAATTGCTTGTGCTCAGAGAGTTAGTATGATGTTAATTCTTTGATATTATTGAGACTTTATACAAGATCTACTACATGATAAATTTTGTAATAGACTTTTTTTTAGAGCAATTGTAGGTTCACAGCAAATTTGAGCATAAGATACAGAGATTTTTAAAATACGTCTTACCCCCACATACATAGCCTCCACTGTTAGTAACATTTTCTAGCATAGTGGTACATCTGTTACAATTGATGAACTACGCTGATACATCATTGTCACCCAGAGTCATAGTTTATGTTAGGATTCACTTTTGGTGTTATACATTTTATGGGTTTGAATAAATGCATAATAATATTTACCTGCCATTATAAGAATCATATAGAGTAATTTCTCTGCCTTAAAAATTATCTGTCCACTAGCTGTTCATCCCTCTCTCCCCCAGCCCCTGGCAACCACTGATTTTTTTAACTGTCTCCATAGTTTTTGCATTTTCCAGAATATCATATAGTTGTAATCATACAGTGTGTAGCCTTTGAGATTGGCTTCTTTCATTTAGTAATATGCATTAAAGTCTCCTGCATCTATTGACTTTTATTAGCTGTCATATAAGTAATTCACAGTATTACACTCTTACTTGTGTGCTTTCTTTTTCTCTCTGTTTTAGAACAATGGTGTTGGATAGGGTAAAAGCAAGGAATCGGAATCGTGAAATTGAGTATTTGAGAATTACTTTATTCAATTTAGAACTTTCAAATAAATTGGCATTTAGATAAAATAGAAAGAAACACAAGCTAAAATTTATTGAATGTTTTCTATGTGCCAGGCATTGAGCTTCCCATACACCTAAGTGTTTGTACTGTAGAATTAGTGTGCTGGATTTAAATCATGGTTCTGGTGTGTGAGTTGTGGCACCTTGGATCTCACATTTCTCATCTGTAAGATATGTTATACAGGGTTTTGCGAATATTAAATAATATATGTAAAATATTTAGCACAGTGTCAGAATATGGTAAAATGCCTGATAAATTTTAGCAACTTTTATTACCAGTACTTGAATTATCTTATTTAATCATCACCAAAACTCTGTAATATAGGTCCTTTCATTTCCCTCATTTTAATGATGAGTACAAAAGGCTTAATAATGTTAAGGAATTCATCTAAAAGTAAAGCCAAGATTTCAACTTAAGCAGTCTGAATCCAGAACCCACATACCTTTAACTTTTGTGCTCTGTTTCCTTCTAATTAGTAAGAAACATATTCAAGAGAAGGTAAAGGCTTAATAAATGATTTTTAAAGTGTGGTCTTAAGAGGTGGCCCTAGGATAATTTAAGTGATTAACCAACTATTCTCTCAGAATTGGTTAGGTTAAGTGGGGATCTTGTTTTGATGAACCACCTGATATTTTAGACATTATCTATTTTTTCAGTATCATTTTCAAAGAAATAAATTATATTGAGGAAATTTAATGTGTTACTAAAGAATAGAAAACATACTAAATTTTACTTGAGGGTCATTCCCCTTCTCAAATAATCATAATAGCTATTAAAAGTTTTCATGTGAGCATATATTCTTTAATTTGTTTCATAAGCTATTTTGTAGGAAAGTGTTACAAAAACATTTTTACCCAGTAAAGTTTTAGGTCCTAGAACCACTAGTAATATTTATGTGAATATGTCCTTATTTGGACCTAGCCAAATAGTTTAATAATATTTATTATTGTTAGATATCATTTTCTTAATGTAAAACTGTTAGTTCTGGCGAGAACTTTTTTTTTTAAATAGGGGAGCAGGCTTGATGGAATGCTGAGTGCACTGGATGGCCTAGGTTAAAGTCTGATTACAGAGTGACAGTGAGGATTTAATTCAACAGTTTATGTGAAGAAATTTTATAACTTATGTGATAGAGAAGTATCAGTTATTGATGTGAATCATTAGTAGTTAGAAGAGATCTATAATACAAACCAGGCACAGTAGCACACACCTGTAGTTCCAGCCACTCTGCAGAGGCTGAGGTGGGAGGATTGCTTGAGCACAGGAGTTTAAGTCTGCAGTAAGTTACTACCACACAACTGCACTCCAGCATGGGCAACAGAGTGAGACTCCATCTCTAAAAAATAAAAATAAAAAAAAGAACAGATCTACAGTACAACAAAATTTGAGAATTTCTGGTTTGGGAAAAAAAAGTAGAAATTGGATTATTATGTAATGAATGTTTCCTAAGGGTTAAACACTTTATTATGTTCTCATTTAATAATTTTGCCTTCTCTTTGCTATGAGGAAACTGAAATTCTGGAAAAATAGTGTTTAAGGTCACAAGTAGTGAATGTGGAAGCTTCTTTCAAATCCAGGCTTTGACTTGAAGGCCCACGTTCTTTCTACCGAAGCACTCTGCTTCCCATACACCTAGAGATAGAGTGTATGGCCCATGAGTAATTAAGAGTAAGATGAAAAGCTAATCTTTCAGTTTCTTATTGAGACACAGTGATACCTTGTATGTATTATTCCTCCTTTTACTATATTTAAACATTTCACAATAATTTATTTATCTTTTTAAAAAAGAAGAGCAGTATGAATTTGACAGGAAAACTTGTGAGATATCAGATGGATTACATAACTAAATATTGTATATCACAAGCTAGTTTTTCTCTACCTCCTGTTTCTTAACTGAAAAAAAAAAAAGAGTTGTGGAGGACATTAATGGTTTGTAATACACAAAGGAATAAAATAATTTATTAAAAATAAAAATTCCTGATTGTGAAGCAGATGACATATTTTATATTCCTGTTGATTTTTTAAATACCTACACAAACTTGATTTCAGATTTATTGATGAGAATTCCCTGCTTTATACACAAAATATTCCTGTAGAAACCAACATTTAGATAATCTGATAAGGTCTGGGAAAAGGTAAGTTCTTTGTAGTTGGAGTAATCAAAGCGGTATACGTTACACAGAGGTATTAAGGAAAAAGATAAGAGAAACCAATTTGTGTTAAACTTTTTTCTAAGTCAGCTTTTCATACTCTAGTTTTGTTGTTCAAAGTACATTCATTCTTATAGAATATTAGGTATGCCAATGCTTAGATACAAATATGAAAACACATTTCAAAACCCAAACAAATTATTTTTGGATTATCCATACCTTATGTCCCATCTGTTAGTACAAATAATCAAAGAATATTGTATTTTCAAAAGCTCTGGAGGGTGTTACCCTTTCTGCAACGGTATAATAGAATTTGGCAAAAACAATAGCATGTTTTGCAATGGTTGTGCAGTTAATGGAACATCCTGTCAATGCTGGATTTGCTGTAATTTTTACAGATAATAAACAGCAAGCTATGGTGTCACCCTATGTATATTCACTTAACAATATTTGGGTGACTACAGCATGATTAGAAGCCTTGAGGTTTTGTGGAAGAAATAGGCATGTAAACAACCAACTTTATTCGCCCTAATCAATATTGCTTATTTTGAACAGTTAATCTCTCTTTCTCTCGCTCTCTCTTTCTCTCTCTCTCTTTCCTGGGGAAGAAAACTAATATTTATCAAATGCTCATTGTGCATAGACACCGTACTCAAGAATTAATAAATTTCATGTGCTTTGACTAGAGCCTTGCACTTTGTATGTTCACAAAAAATGTTATCTCTTATTATCAATCTAATGTAATTATCAAACAGTTCTGGGATATAGTTATTCTGATTCTCATTTTATAGATGAGCTATGTGAGATTCATGGATAAGTAACCTGCTTTAAGTATACATAGCCAATAAATATTTTTTAAATCTGATTCCAAAGCCCATACTGTAGAATAGTGGCCTCAAAAATAAAGTCCGTCCATTCCAAGAAATATGCAAGATGATACATTAGGGTTTGAGAAGAAATAAAAATTTTTTTTTTTTGTTTTTTATTTAAAAAAAATCTAAGAAGTTAAAGTTACCAGTAGTTAATATGCCCAGATAGAGCTGGGCAATATCAGAGCATTATTTACATGCATTGCAGCTTAAATGGAACATCCTGATGGGAGAGAGTGGAGTTCGTTAAAGAGTTGGAGCTACTAAATTTTATCTATGCCTTGTTATGTGGAGTCACAGATTAGTGACAGATTAGATTAACTAAAACTAACTCTAACAAAACAGACAACTGACTGAAAAAAAGCATAGAAAAGATAATACTAATAATCCAAGCCCATTTGAACAAGAGCATCCCTAAAACATATTATGAACACTTGGTAAACTACATTATGAGGTAAGCACAATGATGATTTAGCAATATTTGAAAATTGATCAACCAAAAATAATCAAGAAGTCTATTTGAAATGTGGATTTATATTCACTGCCATTGAAAAAGAATGTCACCCTCAGTGTATGGTGTGTGATGGTGGAAGACCATTTCATTGGTAAGGCATTAAAATCTATCTAGATCATGAATCAAGCAGTGTTTAATGTCACATGAGTCTCAGTATAGACTTTACAAAATCATTAAATTAGTATTTAGAAGACTTTTGGGGATTAAAAAAACAATATTAAAATACAAACATATTTACCATTGGAAACACTGTTCTTCAAGAGCAATAATGGCTGAAATAATGTATGAAAAATAATATAGCAACAAACAATATCACATTTGTCAGCAAATACTGCTAGACTATATATAGAAAACTGCTGAAGATTTGCAAAAGCAAGTATTTGGACGAATTATGCAGTGTGGAATGTTTACTGTATAGTTAAATGAAAGTACCAATATTTCTAACGTTTCATCCAATGATATTTGCTAGGTTCAATTGAAATAATTTGAAGAACTATGTTGTTATAAATCACTAAAATAATCACTGGAGAAGATTGTGACTAAACAGCAAAATACTCTCCTACAGTAAAATAGTGTGTTCTTGAAAACCTATGTTATCTATAGTTACATAGTTTTAGAACATTGGAGTGGTTGGTTGGAATGGAATAGAAAAAGGCTTGCTGAGTCAGGTTACAGAACTACTTCTACACATGAAATCCCTTCAGTCTTTTATAGACAAGCTATTTTAGCAAATAAATTGCAAGTCAGAAGTATACACAAGTGCTGTAGGACATCATTGATGTGGTCACTTTGTTTTCGTTTTTTAATTTAAAGCTTTAAAATGTAGTCAAAAATAATGTTACCAAATGTGAAAGAATCCTAAAATTTTAGTGGAACCTTTATGATACTTTGTAATAAGATGGAGAATGGTCCATGAATATCATTGGCACCACTTGAGGTTCACTGGTTATCCAGAGGTAGAGTATTGAAGAGTAATAAGAAATTTATGGCAGTTATGCATTTTTCTTTTACAGGATGACAAGGGTCCTAATTTTGCTCACCTTTTCTGTTATGACAGGTGACTGTCAATACTATGCTCTCTAATATGTATTTTTGAAAAGTAACATATTCGATCTGTCTTTTTAAAGTAGAGTACTAATAATGACTGAGAAGGTAACTGCTTTTTGAAGGACCTGTGGTTATGGAGAAAACATTTCATATTGAATGTTTGTAATTCTTTTCATTACAATGTGATTTTCTTGCCAAAACCAATGTAATTGTAAAACTAGTTTCTATATATATTGAAAATTGTACAAAAATGTATTGGCATATTTTTAAAACTTGGAACATAATGTTATAACTTATTTTAAGATCTTTCAAATGCAATCTTTAAATTAATTTTAAAATTCTTTTGTTAAAAAATAAAATGCTACACCTCTTAGTTTATAGGAATGACTTACTACATCTGTGAAGATGGAAATTTACTAGTCAAACTTCAACAAAGTATTTTACATAATTGGTCATTAGTTTTGAAAATTGATTATTGTGAGGCCGGGCGCGGTGGCTCAAGCCTGTAATCCCAGCACTTTGGGAGGCCGAGGCGGGTGGATCACGAGGTCAGGAGATCGAGATCATCCTGGCTAACATGGTGAAACCCCGTCTCTACTAAAAATACAAAAAACTAGCCGGGCGTGGTGGCGGGCGCCTGTAGTCCCAGCTACTCGGAGGCTGAGGCAGGAGAATGGCATGAACCTGGGAGGCGGAGCTTGCAGTGAGCCGAGATCGCGCCACTGCACTCCAGCCTGGGTGACACAGCGCGAGACTCCGTCTCAAAAAAAAAAAAAAAAAAAAAAAAAAAAGAAAATTGATTATTGTGATGTAGTAAGCAAAGCCATTGATACTCTTCTTCCATTTGAATTTACTATTTTGTGAGGTTTTCTCCCTTAACTTACCACCACCCCTTCTCTGCACCCATGACAACCATTATATCTGAGTAACCTGAAAATAGTACTGTATTTTCAAATGACTGTTTTACAAAGTGTAAAACCAAGCCAAGGCATAGAGAATGACACATATTTACTCAAATTTTTTGTTTTAATGTTTTTCAGTAAGAACATCAGGAGCAGTTTGCTCTTCAGTAAGAGCAAAATGTTTTTAAATTGTTTATAAATAGCGCCCCAAATTTAGAATATTTACTTCTTGTTTACCTCAGTCTTTTAAAATGTCTATTGCTGCATATTCTGTAATGTATGTATTGTAGTAATGTATGTATATTATAAATAATTATGCATATATTGGAGTATGGGCTTATATTAATCAATGCCCAGACAAACAGAAATGACTCAGAACAGAGGAACTTCAATCCAGGGAATTGATTACAAAAGTGTTGGAAAGTCTGGTGGAGCAAACAGAAGGTGGCAATATTATTTAGTAACAAATTCCTTCAGAAAGCAAGGGATAGTTTTGTTATCCAGAGCTTATAAGTATTATGCTGCCACTGCTGCTGCTTCCACATTTTGCTGTGGTTGTTGGAATCACCAATCTCACTGCATTGTAGGAAGCCAGGTGTGTCCACACTCTTATGGACACTTCAAAAATCCAGGATAATATGTAATTTCTTGAATTCTGTTGTGCTTGTCACAGCTGCTGGAGCTTCCAGTTACTTGTGGTGGCTGTTGTTGTTCTGCACTTGCATAACCAGTGTTGCAATCAGCAGTCCAGAGCCCAGATCCCGAGTTCTGTGCTGCAGAGCCTGTTGGAGCACCATTGCTGAGGTTTTCAGTGCCAAAAGCAGGAGAGGGGAAGAAGTCTGTCTTTGCCTTTGATCTTATACCAATGCTTCATATTCTGGCAAAGCCATCTGAGAATTGTAGTTTTTAACTTCTACTATAGAAAGAGTGCCTGGAAGGGGAATTTACCCATCATTTATATGCAAACTATTTTAGTGAATAAATTGAAGTCAATAGACACATAACTGCTGTAGGATGTCATTGTTGTTGTTGTTTTTTAAAATTAAACCTTTTAAACAGCAGAAAACATTTGCAAACTATTCATCTGACAAAGGACTAATAACCAGAATATATAAGGAACTCAAACAACTCAACAGTAAAAACAATTCATTACATTAAAAAGTGGGCAAAGGAAATGAATAGACATTTCTCAAAAGAAGACATACAAATGGCCAATAGGTATAGGAAAAATGCTCAACATCACTAATCATCAGAGAAATGCAAATCAAAACCCACAATGAGATAACATCTTACGCCGGTCAGAATGGCTACTATTAAAAAGACAGAAAATAACAGATGCTGGAAAGGATGCAGAGAAAAGGGAACTCTTACACACTGTTGATGGGAATGTATACAGCCCATCAACAGTACAGCCACTATGAAAAACAGTATGGACATTTCTCAAAAAATGAAAAAACAGATCATCTTGCAATCTCTCTGTTGAGTATCCCCCTCAAAAAGAAACCAGTATATCAAAGGAACACCTGCATTCCCATGTTTATTGCAGCACTATTCATACTAGCAAAGATATGAAATTAAACCTACGTGTCCATCAATGGATGAATGAATAAAGAAAATGTGGCATATATACACACAATGAAATACTGTTTGGCCATAAGATAGAAGGAAATGCCATTTGCAGCAACCTGAATGGAGCTGGAGGTCATTATGTTGAGTGAAATAAGCCAAGCACAGAAATACAAATATCTCATGTTCTCACTCATGTGGGAGCTAAAATGTTGATCTCATGGAGGCAGAAAGTAATGATAGATAATAGAGGCTGGGAGGATTGAGTGGGTTGGGGATGAAGAAAGACTGGTTAATGGGTACAAACGTTCAGTTAGACAAAAGAAGTTCTAACGTTCAATAGCAGAGTAGGGTGACTATAGTTCATAAGAATATTCTGGCCGGGCGCGGTGGTTCAAGCCTGTAATCCCAGCACTTTGGGAGGCCAAGGCAGGCGGATCACGAGGTCAGGAAATCGAGACCATCCTGGCTAACACGGTGAAACCCCGTCTCTACTAAAAAAATACAAAAAAATTAGCTAGGCGTGGTGGCGGGCGCCTGTAGTCCCAGCTACTCCGGAGGATGAGGCAGGAGAATGGCGTGTACCCGGGAGGCGGAGCTTGCAGTGAGCCGAGATCGCACCACTGCACTCCAGCCTGGGCGACGGAGCGAGAATGCGTCTCAAAAAAAAAAACCAAAAAACAAAAAACTATATTGCAAAATAGCTAGAAGAGTGTACTTAAAAAAATAAAATAAATTAAAAAAAAAAGCCACATAGAAATTATAAATACTCAGGGTGATAGACAACCTAAATACCCTGACGTTGTCATTACACATTTTACGCATGTAACAAAAATCACCTATACCCCATAAATTTGTATAAATACTATATGTCAATTAAAAAATAAAAGGTAAATCTAAACACAAAAAAAGTAATAGAAAATACACACCCAAATAAGGAAGAGCCTTAAAATTTTAGTAATAATCTAAAATTTAGATAGGAATGGAGTTGAGAACAGACAGTGATCTGTGTAGAGTTTTAAATATTTTTTACTGATGGAGCGTATACTTTTTAATTATTGGAGAATCAATTTCTTGAGAGTAGGGGAAGGAACTTAGTGGTAAAACTACATATAACTTTTCTTGATTTGCTTTAAGAGATGGATTTTGATTTGACACCTAAAGCTAGAGTTGATATTCAGGGAATACACACTGTATTTAAAGCTAGCATCTGTTTTGATTAGTCATGGTAACATTTCTTCTGAGCCCATTCTTTATGAGCTATAAATATTTTGACTGCTACTCACCACTACCTAAAACTTCTCTAATTTATTATTTATTTCTATACACTATTAAGGTAACTTAAAATAATGGTAATAGTAAAAATGTAGTGCCTGGAAAAGTTCAGAATTTAATTATCTAATTATTTTATGTTATCAAATATTCTGTAATATCTACCACGCCCAGCTAACTTTTTTGTATTTTTAGTAGAGATGGGGTTTCACCATGTTGTCCAGGCTGGTCGTGAACTCTTGACCTCAGGTGATCTGCCTGTCTCGGCCTCCCAAAGTGCTGGGATTACAGGCATGAGCTACCGTGCCCTGCCTGATGTTTCCAACTCTTTAATCAAACTGGTTCATGGTATGTTTTCTTTCGTCACTTTCGAAAGTTATTTTTTAATATACTAGTCTTTTCCATTATCCTGTCTTTAAATTTTACTTTGAGATATCTAATATACTTTTCCTCAAACAAATATAAAATTTAAGTTTTGAAATTATCTAGGGAACATATATCCCTTCAAATCTGTTCCCCATCATTAGTCTTCTTTTTCTACCTAATATTACCAGTGTATTATTCTAGATAATTTTTGGAGTAGTTTTATAAAGCCCCTCCTTCTATTCCTCACACATTCCATTTGGATAGATGTTAGGCCCGACCTTTGCTACTTATTAGGTATGTGTCTTTGGGCCTCTTTTTGTTTATGTATAATCTGAAAATGAGATTTCTTATAATGCTGTTGGGGGATTAAATGAGAAAGTGTATGTTGGGCTGAGTTTCTGACACATGTAGTAGAGATAACTTTTAAGAAAGCACTCTTATTAATAGTAGCAATTTTTGTATATTGGAAAGATATGAAGACTATTGAGTTTTTGAGTATAGCCTCACCAGGCCAAACAGTAAGGATCTCACCAACCTGCTTGACAAACATCTATGGCAATTAAGATGCATCTTTCATATCTTTTATTTTTCCTATAGAAAATGAAAGTGACTCTTATTTTTCCTATAGAATGCACTCTGTAGTTTCTCTTTCCTTTTGTATTAAATATAAACTGTACATATAAGTAAATTACGTAGATGTGGAAACTTCAAGATAGTTGCTGGCGTTGTTGTAGATTGTTTAGTAGAGAGGATTGAGTAGTCCGCAGGAAGAGTTCATATGGTATATGTGTCTAATACATTGTACTGGAGCCAGGGAATTATTACAAATAACATTTTTATGTTTTGTAATCCATTGATTTAGCATTTATTGATTGTGTCACAAAAGTACCCTCTTCTAAATTTCTGAAGATATTCATATCATTTAAGATCAGCTTATAGGAGTAGTAACAACAGCTATAATAGCATAATAATCTTATTCAGATATTAAACTCCATGCCACTTTTCCCCATGGTCATATTTCTCCTTTATAATTGTGGAAAAGGGTGAATGACTCATATCCACATATGGAGGATGATCCATATGTGCATCCACATATGGATATGAGTCATTCTATATTAAAGATACTTTTGATTTCCTACTCTTTGCTATTTACTATTCACTGGCCACTGTTCACTCTACCACTGGTCACTCCGAGGAACTGTGGGAATATTTTCTGTCTTATTAGGAAACTGCCGTGATTATAAAGGCTACAGTATATGGGCGAATGTGAGGCAATAACTTCATTTTTTCATTCTTTGATTCTTCATTCTACTACTATATAAGACTGTATAATATATATTTTCTTTTCCTGAAAGTTTGGAGAGAAGGAGAATATTTGCGTCACAAAACATAAGCTTCATAGAATTTATTATTAGGCATTACTTAAAATAAATCTGTCCATGTTTACATTGGAAATTCCCACTACTCCTCTTCTTCCTCCCTCTCATCTCTGTGCTCCCTTAACTTCAAATTGTTACTCATTTTTTTATGTAGTACAGTTTAACCCCACAAGAATTATTCATGCCTCACTCTCTGACTCCAGCAGCTTATCAAGATGTTTTCCTCAAAGAGGGCAATTCCATTGCTATGAAGTACTCTGAAGCCAACTTCAGGTTTTTACGAACACTTATGTTATAGATGTGAAGAAATAATAGATAAATGAAATATGAAGGGAAGCTGAATTTTCTTCTCAGAAATACTGTTTATTGAAATTCTGCTAGTTGTATGGGAATATCTTTTTTTTTTTTTTAAGTTCCAGGATACATGTGGAGAAATTCTACATTTGTTACATAGGTATACGTGTGCCATCGTGGTTTGCTGCATCTATCAACCCATCATCTCTTTTTAAGCCCTGCATGCATTAGCTGTTTGTCCTGATGCTCTCCCTCCTCTCGCCCCCCCACCCTCCGACAGGCCCTGGTGTGTGTTGCTTCCCTCCCTGTGTCCATGTGTTCTCATTGTTCAGCTCCCACGTGTGAGTGAGAACATGCGGTGTTTTCTATTCCTGTGTTAGTTTGCTGAGGATGATGTCTTCCAGATTCATCCATGTCCCTGCAAAGCACATGATCTCATTCCTTTTAATGGCTGCATAGTATTCCATGGTGTATATGTATGACATTTTCTTTATCCAGTCTATTATTGGTGGGCATTTTGGTTGGCTCCATGTCTTTGCTATTGTAAATAGTGCTGCAGTAAGCATATGTGTGCATGTATCTTTATAGTAGAATGATTTATATTCCTTTGGGTATATACCCAGTAATGGGATTATGGGGTCAGAGGGCATATCTGGTTCTAGATCCTTGAGGAATCACCACATTGTCTTCCAAAATGGTTGAACTAATTTACATTCCCACCAACAGTGTAAAAGCGTTCCTATTTCTCCAAAGCCTTGCCAGCATCTATTGTTTCTTGACTTTTTAATAATCCCCATTCCGAGTGGTGTGAGATATGACTACCTTGTTAATCAAACTTTTTTTTTTTTTTTTGACACAGTCTGACTCTGTCACCCAGGTTGGAGTGCAGTGGTGCAACCATAGCTCACTGCTGCTTTGACCTCCTGGGCTCAAGAAATCCTCTCACCTTCTCACCTCAGCCTCCCGAGTAGCTAGGACTACAGGTGCATGCCATCACACACGGATGATTTTTTTACAGACATGCGGTCTCAGTATATTGTCCAGGCTGGTCTCTAACTCCTAGATTCAGGTGACCCTTTTACCTTGGCCTCCCAAAGTGCTGAGATTTCAGGCATGAGCCACTGCAACCAGCCTTATCAAACTTTTTATTGTGAAATTCTTTCAAACATACAGCAAAGTTGAAGATTACTTTTTCTATTTTTGTCACAAGATCTTAAGATAAGGATATGTTTAATATGTGACTTAATATATTTTTCAAAGCACTGTTTACTTGTTTATATCATCCTTATATCTCAAATTTATTGGTTTTCAATTAACCAAGGTTTATAAATGCTATGTACTGTTGTTTGTTTAGTCATTCATTCATTCAAGAAAACTTTTTTGAGCTTCAGTTATATTACAGGTGTACTGCCAGATGCTAGACCAACAAAGCTTAATAAGTAAGGCCTCTGTTCTGGGGGGCAGAAGGGAAGAAGGTGGCGATGGTGGGGAGGGAGTCTCTTAGTCTAGTAGGGAGGGGAGGCATATAAAATCCTCCAGCCATAATAACTGTACTTCCAGTTACATAGTTTTTATGTAATACTTTATTTTAGTTTTAAATTTAAACATTTGTTGATTAGAATTTAAATTAGATATACATCTTTTCCCATTTAAGGATGGTACTCCTGGCCTACTATTGTCCTTGGGCCCAATGGGATACAATTTTAAAACAGATGACCAAGGTTAAGTATTATTGCCTAATGGGCCGGGTGCAGTGGCTCACGCCTGTAATCCCAGCACTCTGGGAGGCGGAGGCGGGCAGATCACTAGGTCAGGAGATCCAGACCGTCCTGGCTAACATGGTAAAACCCCGTTTCTACTAAAAATACAAAAAGTTAGCTGGGCGTGGTGGCGGGTGCCTGTAGTCCCGGCTACTTGGGAGGCTGAGGCAGGAGAATGGCGTGAACCCGGGAGGCGGAGCTTGCAGTGAGCCGAGATGACGCTCCACTGCGCTCCAACCTGTGCGACAAAGTGAGATTTGGTCTAAAAAAAAGAAGAAGAAGAAGAAAAAAGAACTATTGTCTAATTACGCCACATACAATTAACTTTATGGTGGTGTCTTCAGTGGCAGTCATTTACTTAGTGTAGCACTTACTCATTTTGACCCACTAATCCCAGACTTTTGCTGTCTGGGAGTGGTGGCTCACGCCTGTAATCCCAGCGCTTTGGGAGGCTGAGGCGAGTGGATCACGAGGTCAGGAGTTTGAGACCAGCCTGACCAACATGGTGAAATCCCGTCTCTACTAAAAACACAAAAAGTAGCCGGGCATGATGGCGTGCGCCTGTAATCCCAGCTAGTCAGGAGACTGAGGCAGAAGAATCGCTTGAACTGGGGAGGCGAAGATTGCAGTGAGCCGAGATTGCACCACTGCACTCTTGCCTGGGCGACAGAGCGAGACTTTGTCTCAAAAAACAAACATACAAACAAAACCCCCAAAATACACCAATCCTTTACAATTGAATTCTTGCTTTTTTCATTCCTTTCTCAGCCTATAGAAAATAGGAAATGTTTTATTGTGTTTATTATTTAGTTCTTTAAACAATTATTTGCATTACTATCAGATATTTGAATCTTGAACTATGCAACCTTTAAGAATGCATGATAGAGTATGTATTTTAGATGGAGTTGTTGTACCATTAAACCAAATGTATTGAGAGCTATGGGTATTGAACAGCAAATTTTCACTATTCTGTGTTAGTAAGCCAGATAGAGTAAGAAATCATCAGGACTTACTGGATTTGACTCACAACCACAGAATCTTATGGCTGGATGGGGCCTTAACTATCTTTAGGTATTGGGTAAAACAGTATGGTATAGGGATTAAGCACATAAACTCTAAGCTAGACAGGCAGGGTTCAAATCCTATTATTATTATTATGCTATGTGATCTCAGGCAAGTCACTTAATCTCTCTTTTTCTTCGTTTTGAAAATGAGACTAAAAATAATTCCTAATCATAGGGCAATTGTTAGGCTTTAAAGAGTTAAGAAATAAAAAGTACTTAGAACAGTTCCTGGCACATAGTAAGCACTTAAGCATTGGCTATAATAACTATTATTATGATATGCTGTTCAATTCCATCCTGTTAAATTTATTATTTTTAGCATAGGAAGAAACTGAAACTCAGGGTGGTTGCATGACTTGCCCAGGGTATGCAAGCTATTTGTGGCAATGCTGGGACCAGAACCAATTTTCTTTTGATTTATTGTTTAATAGACTTTATTTTTTTAGAGTAATTTTAGTTTCATAGTAAAATTGATGGGGAGGTACAGAGATTTCTCATATACCTCCTGCCTTCACACATGCACAGCCTCCCCTGTCATCAATATCCCCCACCAGAGTCGTATATTTGTTACATATGATAAGCCATCTTCGACATATTATTAATACTCCAGGCCCATAGTTTACATTAAGGTTCACTCTTGGGGTGTTGTGCCTTCTGTGGGTTTGAAAATAATGACGTGTATCTGTCACTATTGTATTATACAAAGTAGTTTCAGTGCCTTGAAAATCCTGTGTTCTTCTGTTCATCACTCTCTCTACCCTAAACTCTTGCAAACAGTGAGTTTTTGCTGTCTCCGTGGTTTTGCCTTTTCAGAATGTCATATAGTTGAAATCATACAGTGTATAGATACATACAGTGTATAGAAGGCAATCTTTTCAGATTGACTTCTTTCACTTAGTAATATATATTTAAGTTTCCTACATGTCTTTTCATGGCTTGATATCTCATTTCTTTTTAGCACTAAATAATATTTCACTGCCTGGATGTACCATATTTTACCCATTCATCTACTAATGGGTATATTAATTTCTTCCAAGTATTGGCGATTATGAATAAAGTTACTATAAACATCTGTGTGTAGGTTTTGTGTGGGCATAAGTTTTCAATTCCTTTGCATAAATACCAACCAGTGCAATTGCTGGACTGTATATGTATTTAGTTTTGTAAGAAGCTGCCAAACTGTCTTCCAAAGTGACTGGACCATTTTTCATTCCTACCAATAATGAATGAGAGTTCCTGTTGCTCCACATCCTCATCATCATTTGATGTTGTCATTGCTGTGAGTTTGGGCGATTCTATTACGTGTATAGTGGGATGTCGTTGTTATTTTTAATATGCATTTCCCCAATGACATATAATATGGAGCCCCTTTCATATATTTATTTGCCATCTGTGTATCTTCTTTGGTGAGGTGACTGTTAAAGTCTTTGACCAACTTTTAATCACGTTATAATATTTTCTTATTGTTGAGCTTTAAGAATTCTTTGCATGTTTTAGATAACAGTCCTTTATGAGATACATCTTTTGCAAATATTTTCTTCTAGTCTGTGGCTTGTCTTTTCATTACCTTTACGGTGTCTTTTGCAGAGCACAACTTTTTAATTTTAATGAAATCCAGCTCATCAATTATTTCTTTCATGGATTATGTCTTTGGTGTTGTATCTAAAATAGTCATTGTGAAACTCAGAGTTATCCAGATTTTTTCCTATTTAGGAGTCTTAAGAGTTTTGCATTTTACATTTAGGTTTATGATCCATCCATTTTGAGTTAATTTTTGTGAAGAGTGTAAACTCTGTGTCTAGATTTATTTTTTTTTCATGTAGATGTCCATTCGTTCCGTCACCACTTGTAAATACTGTCTTTGCTCCATTGTATTGCTTTTCCTTTTAAGTCAAAGATCAGTTGACTATACATATGTGGACCTTCTTCTGGGCTGTTTTGTTCCATTGATCTGCTGTGTCTATTCTTTTGCCGGTACCACACATTCTTGATTACTGTAGCTTTATAGTAAGTCCTGAAGTTTGGTAGTTTCATTTGTCCAACTTTGTTCTTCTCTTTCAATATTATGTTGGTTATTTTGAGTCTTTTGCCTCTCCATATAAATTTTAGAATCAGTGAGTTCTTATCCACAAAATAATTTTCTGGAATTTTGATTGGGATTGAATTGAATCTATAGATCAAGTTGGGATAGAACCAGTTTTTAACTTTCAGTTTAGGATCTTTCTACAGAACCAAATTGCCCCATGACATATCAACAAATGAAGCAATTTAATTTAATAACTTTATAACTTCCATAGTATGGTAGTCAATTACAATGATTTCTTCAGTCCTTATTGTCTCCAGTCCCAACTAGGGAAAGAATATCTTGAATTCCAGTAAGTACTAACAATGTACCACTTATTGTGCTTTGAATCTAGTAAAATGTACAGACATGGGAAAAGTTTTGAGGTGTTGTACATTTTTCTTCTTCCTCTTCCTCTTCTTCTTCTTTCTTTCTTTCTTTTTTTTTTTTTTTTTTTTTTGAGACGGAGTCTTGCTCTGTTGCCCAGACTGGAGTGCAGTGGCATGATCTTGGCTCACTGCAGCCTCCACCTCCTGGATTCAGGCGATTCTCCTGCCTCAGTCTCCCGAGTAGCTGGGACTAGAGGCACGTGCTACCACCCCCAGCTAATTTTTGTATTTTTAGTAGAGACAGGGTTTCACCATGTTGGCCAGTCTGGTCTCGAACTCCTAACCTTGTGATCTGCCTGCCTTGGCCTCCCAAAGTGCTGGGATTACAGGTGTGAGCCACTGTGCCCGGTCTCATTTTTCACTAAGGGAAAAGATTTGTTTTCCTTTTAAATTTAGCTCTCAGGTTGTTTTTTAGAAAAGAGCCTTCATGGTCCTTTATGTTCCTTTTGATTCCTGCTGGTAGAAATCAAATATTGTCTTCTCCTTTAATGAAAACAAAATGAAACAAAATAAAATACCTAGAACCTTATTTTAAAAATTCAGAAAATACAAATATCT
Source organism: Theropithecus gelada (assembly GCF_003255815.1). NCBI lineage: Eukaryota > Metazoa > Chordata > Mammalia > Primates > Cercopithecidae > Theropithecus > Theropithecus gelada. Next base: position 35,017,882 of record NC_037669.1, on the reverse strand, counting down.
AATTCAAATCCATCTGTCAAACTCTGAGGTTTATGTGTTTTTTAATTGACATTTTTCTTAACACATTTTAATAAATCTTCGGAGAAACAATAGGGCAATAGTAGAAAAGCAGAGCTGCCAGGCCAAATAGTGAGGAGGAGATACATGCTGGTACCTTGGGCACACTAAATATATTTTGGAAAAGTTTCTCTACAGACAAGTGACCTGAAGTCGGGGACTGTTAAATCATTTTTAGTGTGTGTCTGTCTCCACTTAATCATCCACCCTCGGGAGGGTAATATACTACTGCAGCACTAGAGAGGTTGAACTGGTGGATTACAATGAGACTAGAGTGGTCTGGACTCTTAGTTTCTTACTAGAAATTTTTCCAGGATAGTTTGTATAATGTATAGGTAGCTATTGCATTCTAATGTCTATGCTGTAGGTTATCCACCCTGAAAATAGCTAAAGCAATATTGATCTGTATTCTAAACATGACCCCAAATTTATTTGACATTCTTAAAGATTTTTGTGAATAAGGTGAAGATACAGTTGATTTATAAGTTATATATTGAAAGAGTTATTTAATTTTTAATTGAAAACTGAGTTTTTTAAACAAAGGAATTGAAGCTTTTGTTTCAAGGTAGTTTTGTTTATGCAGAGAGACATATTCTAATTTTTGAAGCATGTTAATATACAAAACCACATACAAAGGATGATTTTTACAATTAATATACTTAGGATTATTGTTGCCAAAACGCAGGGTTTGAATAAGTCAAATGCACTAACATTTTTTATTTGTGTGTAAATATTCTTTAGAAAATTTTACCTGTATTATAATGTTCTTAAGTCCCATCTAAATCACACATAGCCAAACTGTATAGAAATATATTAAGGGAGATGGGTGTCTAGATAGATATAGTGCTAGAAGGAGATATGACTCATCAAGTAGAGTCTAGTTTTTAAAAATTGGGGGATGAGGAGACTGGCTTAAAACTAGTTCTGTTTTCTGATGTTTGTAATTCTATAGCTGCAAATATATCACTTACAGGAAAAAGGGCACCTGGGAATGGGGAAAGTGGGTGGGAAGCATATGATGGGGTGAGGAGTATAATAACAGCGTAACTTTGGAACTAGAATATAGGAAAAATCTGGTTAGAAGTATCAGACAAAGAAAAACTGTTTTTTTTTTTTTTTAAATCTTTTAAGGCAAGTTTATTTAGAAGCATTGATTATTTTTATTTTTCCCTCCTAATAAAAGATTAAGGGTAACTGCTGTAGTTTCAGTCCTATATTCTATGAAATCTTGTCCTGATTGTGATGGTAGCTTCTTATGGGATTTATTTCTGTCATTGTACCACTATGTACTATACGCATTGCACCTGTTCACACAGAGTACATTGCATTGTGATGTTTGTACAGCTAGATGCTTCAAATGAGAAGCCAATCTCCCTTCTTCTAGGGTCCTAGCCTATTAGTTACTTAATTAAGCTTAATTCTGTTTTGGTCTGTAATTTTGTAAGGCTGCAATTTTGTATATGGTCTTGATTTATTAACTGAGCCATGATTTCTTCTTTGCAGTTATCAGTTTCGTCTGAGATTAGTTTTCCTATTGTATGGAGTCTGTTTCTTACAGAGCCTCCTTTAAGACTGCTCTGACTTTAAAATCATTACTAGGCTTTTGTCAGAGCTGATTTGTTCACATTCTTCTCACATTAAAAAATAAATTTAAAAGATTGCATAAATAAGCTGTGCATTTCACTATTTCCTGCTTATATGCAAAAAATGTATTTATGATAATTACATGTACTGCTAGAACTGAAACAATACATTCCTCATAATGGAGCATAAATAAAGAAGGTGGAGCCAGCTGCTCTTAAACTGTTTATTTGCAAGCAATAATGATATAGAGAATATACCTTTTTCACTCTGTTAGCCTGGCAATACTGAACCTGTTGCTGCATTAGACGAGTTGCATTTTGCTGGATAGGGGAAGGAGAGCTGTCTGCTGTCTGGTAGGAGGGCTTTGTCTGTGCCTTTCTCTCTGTTTCTTTCTGTTTTTCTTTCTCTCTCTCTCTCTCCTCTTCTCTCTCTCTTACTCGCTTGCTCTGTCTCTGTCTCTCTCTCCCTCTCTTCCCCCCTCCCTCCTCTCTCTTGCTCTCTCTCTCTCTTCCCGTCTCTGTGGTTTGTAAGGTAGGTTGCAGTGTGTGTATATACACAACATCAAGAGCAGGAAAATGGACTCATTAGGGAGGCAGGCAGTCATTACCACTCACACTGTACTTCCAGGGAGACACCGATTATAAGAAGAGAAACTCAGCGCTGGGGAAGAAGGTAGGGCAGACAACTTTCTTAAAAAAAAAAAAAAAATTTCCTGCTTCCTCAATGCCCCCTCTGTCATCTCCTTTAGCCCCCAATGCCTTTATTCTTTCCTCCTTGAATTTTAATTTGCAGATTTAAGTTTGACAGAGCTAGTGCTAGCTTAAAATTTAGAACATCTGTAGGAGGCCTACCCTTTACTAATTTTCTTCCTACTTACTTAGGGGTGTGCCCTTGTGATTCAGTTTTGTTACTTTAAAAATAATTACAAACAAATCTATTTTTCTCACTAAAGTACCAAATAAATCAGAATCTTTCACTCTTTTAAAACAGACCCTTCCGTATGTTTGTCTCTTTGCTTTTCTTGTCTGTTTATGCAATTCCATCTGTCTGTCTATATATCATATTGTCCTTATTTATTGCTAACTCGGTTTTGTTAGTTATTTGCCAATGAGTTTTAGCTGCATTGCCAGTGTGGGTATTACTAAAGTGAGACTCTTGTTCTTTGTTTTATGTTGAAGTTTAAAGTCCATATTTACAGTTTAAATCCTTGAAGCAGGTTGAATACTTTTTGCCAGCATGTTTATTTAATGCCATTGGACATAAGGTGAGGGGTAGTTGCTGAGGGTGGGTAAGAATTGAGTAATTATTTTTGTCATCACACACATAGAAACATTGCATCTGGGGGATGTATTTTTAAACAAATAAGGTATTCTGTTTTCTAACTTTTATTTTGCAGATGGGCTTTTACATTTATAGGAATATCACTTTGGTTAGTAAGAATGCGAACTTTCTTAACAACCAGTTTTTATCCTAGGACAGTTTCCTTTTAGTATGTTACTGTTTATTTATGCTTGGGGAGGGTGGAGTGAGGGGCTGGCCATCTTTTTACAAAGTGGAAGCTATGAAGTATATCAGGCCATCTTGCACAACAACTGTAAGTATTCATTTAACATTTTGGGGAGCATAAATAATATATTTTTTATTTCAAATACAGTTTTGTGGTGCCTTCTTTTCCTTTATTTCTTTTTTTCCTTTTATAGTGGGAAAAGTTACATTTCAAACTAGCAGACATTGTTGAAGAGTTTTCCCAGAATAGTGTTCTTCAAAATTGAAAGGATTATTTTAATAAGGTCCATTTGAAATGGACTTCTTAATGGAATTTTATTTCAGATTTGTCAAAGTAAAACTGCTATTCATTTGATAAAATTTGAGTCACATAGACACGCAAATGTTTCGGCATATACAGAGCAATGTTAGAAAATGGATGCTGATCTGTAGAGATCTTTGATAATAACAATCATCTTTTTGTAATAAATTATTTATTTAATAGAAGTGGCAGACTTTTTCCCCCCTTAATTCCATTAGGCCTCTCTGACAACACAAAGAAGTCCATAAAGCAATATTCTTAACCCACCTGGGACGCTAGAGCAGATTCCCAAACACATTCTCAAGGTTCAAACCTAGTAAAATGTTTATTAAAAATCCATTATTTCAGGAAGGTGATGAACTCTTGCGCTGAAAGACTTTTTTACCTCTTCTTTTAAAAAATTTATTCTGAGACTTTCATTTTGCTTATCTTGCCTGAACTGTTTTTTTAAACTGGATAGGCTGGCTTTGGCCAAGAGTAGTACAAATACTAAGTACGCTCAATCAGGTCTCGTCAGATTTTTTTTCCCTAAGGTCTAAGGGGAAGTTTAGGGGAGTCTTTTATGTTAATATGGTACACAATAATTTTGTTTATCAAATACAATTTTATATATACTTTATGCCATTTCCGACTGTGACCCAAAAATTTGTTTCAAAACTAATACTGTATGTTAAAAGTGTGCATGTCTCATGCACCTGTCAGTTTCTATGTGAGCTTTGTGAGGACCATATAAAATTCTACTGTTTTTATCAATAGAAATCTTTTGTCTATGTCTTTATCAGTCATTCTCTTTTTCTGTACACACATATATGTAGTGATATCTGTGCATACATGTACATGTATGACACGAAGGCATACATGTGTGGATAAATACATCACAGCTTCTTTTCAGATACAATATTTTTAAAAATTTCACTTCATGTATGTTTATGTTAACCACAAGCAAACAAAAAATGGAGAGAGTTTCAAGAGAAAATGAAAATTTCCTTTAACCTTCTAGCAAGAATAAAAGCAAGTAATAATGTAGTCATTTTAATGTTTGGTTTAATTTTTAGAATGTGTCTATGTTTTCTTTTGCATTATAATTCTTAACCTTCAGTAGATCTAAAATATTTTTAGTATGAAAAATAATCTTGGCCTTTTCTGGAAGGGACTGTCACAGTCTAAATACAGAAGGACATTATAAAATATACATAAATAAACTTAAAACCACTGTACTCTACTGTATAGGGATTTGGAAAGCTGAAAGGCTTGCGTCACAGGAGCACTACAGAGTGCCAGAAAAATTCATTAATCAGCCTTATTGGTTAGAGTGGGCTCTTCCTATCAGCACATGATATCTGCCTGTTTAGATCCCCAAAGTCTTGGCCAGGTCACAGTGTGTTTCATTTTAATGTTGGAGCAGACAGTTATCTAACACACCCACATGAGGAAGTGCTCTAAAGAAGTTATTTCATGCTTTGCCATGCCCTGTAGCTAAAACAATTTGGTACTGAGTGACGTGTGTGTGCTTTTTAACTCCTATCTGATGAAAATCAGCTTTGGCTCTTTGAAAAGGACCAAACAGTAGATTTAAAAAAAAAAAAAAAAAGGACACTTTGGGAGGCCGAGGCGGGCAGATCACGAGGTCAGGAGATCGAGACTATCCTGGCCGACATGGTGAAACCCCATCTCTACTAAAAGAAAATAAAAAAATTACCTGGGCATGGTGGCACACGCCTGTAGTCCCAGCTACTGGGGAGGCTGAGGCAGGAGAATCCCTTGGACCTGGGAGGTGGAGTGAGCCAAGATCGTGCCACTGTACTCCAGCCTGGTGACAGAGTGAGACTCTGTCTCAAAAAAAAAAAAAAAAAAAAAAGGAATACCAGACCATATAATTCAAATGCTAAGCATTGCCAGTTTAAACTTTTTTTTTTTTTTTTAACTTAAATCACTATGATTATTTTTAATGTAAAGGCTATATAGTGATTTATTGAATTTTACTCATTAGGGTTTCAAAAATTGCAGATATTTTTTATTCTGCACATTTTTATCTCCAGAAGTCTATATTCATCAAAAGGATAGCAGCTGCATACTTTCCCCATGAAATGTTAACAAATAAATGGCATTCCTGTTTATTTATCTATTTTTGAATTTTAATGATTAGTCCTTGTGCTAATTAACAAATTCTCGTATTCATAAAATCTGGCACTACATAAATATCTAATTGTGTGATTATCTACACATGTTCTGGCTTTCTATAAATATAGAAATTATCAGTGGATGTGTTCATGGACTTGCCCAACTCTCAGTAGTGGCCGGTCATGCTGCCACATAGGAAGCCAAATTTGGGCCCTGAGCAAACGTGTTACCGCAACATCTGGCAAGATATGTTGAAGCAGCAGCACCTGGCTAATATTGCTAACTAGTGATCTTTTCTGGCAAAAGAATAACTGGTGTTGATATTCTTTGAATGCTGCTAGCTCCCGGGTTCTTCAGCTTCAAGGGTGGCCTCAAAAGTCTAAATGTTGAAAATGGACGTTAAACCTGGCTTATCTTGGAGGTCACTTTAGAAATATATTTTAACAGGCTGCGTTTTTGGTGGGAAACATATTTTACTGTACAACATAAGTAAAATAGTGTCCTCATCCCTTACTTTCTTAACCAGTGAAGATCTAAGTTACCATGAGAAGTCACAAAGCACTGAAAAGAAACTCTAAATATTTTCATTTGCATGGCTATGTAACTATTTCAGGGACATTTTAAAAATCAAGTATTACCTATATAGAAACAGTTTACCCTCCATCAAGGACAATAAACACTAGCAATTGGACAATTGTGTACCTGCCAGAGTTATTATTAAATTAGAAACCAAACCTTTAAAATAGTTTTTTTCATACTGTGTAAGCCATTTTTGTTATTTTATACAATTCCTGTGGATTATTTGCAATGCTAATACAGTCAGCATTTACATTTGATACTTTACACCAAGCTTTCAAGTCATATATAGGTGTGTAGGTATTTTACAAAACTTGAAACTTGTAATTTTCTTGAAAAACCCATTTCATATATTTCCATTGCTTAAATAAATTCTAGCATTTTGCATAATCGCCAGGAACTACAGCCAATGTCAAATAAACTAGCAAGATCAATTTTATTCTTTACCAAAAGCCTGAAGGCAATACACATATCCTAGATATTCTCGAGAATGCCTGAATTCTTTTTTTTTCTATTACGTAGATATTACACATTAATCATCAAATAATGTTGATGACAATTATGTTTAATATATCAAAATATCCTTGAGCTCCCTTAGTTCTCATTCAGCATAGGCAAGCTGATAAGGCTATGGGAAGAAATATGCTATCTATAATTACTATCATGTATGTAGTAACCACTACAGCCTATGTTAGAAACAGTATTCAAGGGCTTATAAGAAAAAGGGCTTTTTTTTTTTTTCCGCCACTCTAGCTGTTCAACTGTAATAACGAATAAGTGGCATGCTATTTCTGTACTAAACTGTGGAAAAATTATGCTTGACTTTGGCTTCATAACGTCTCTCATACTCCAGGATCAAGCCTTTTGGTAATTCTATAGTTCATTTGAAAGTAATCAGCTTGAGGACACGGAGCTTGCCTTTCTGGAATCTTTTGACACTCAGTTGAAACTCTAGCCCTGGTGTTTTGTAGTTCAGTTAACCAATGCAACCTTTGTAATTGTCTTAACTTGGGGAAAGCTGGCTACTGATTTTCAAGTGAGAATACTGAGACGAGGAACAAGAACTATGAGTTCATTGATTCATCTAGTTTCCAGAGGGAAGAAGAACATATTTTTATTAATTCTGAATATTCAATCTTACCTTTGAAACTCTGATAGAAAATGTGGTAATTATAGCATAATATGTTTACCTTCTTGGTATTGGAAGTAATTTTGGCACTGAATACTTCTGTGTCTTGAGATATGATGAATTTAATGTTCATATTATGCATTTAAAAGGTCAGTCTATTTGGAAGTTTTTATATTGCATTACTAATGTAAGGATTTACATTCAATAAATATAAAATTATGGTATGAGGTTGAGATTTTGGGATATCAAAAAGATGCCCAATTGGTTGTAACTAAAAATGTAAAAATGGCAATAATTATGAATCTTATACATAGTAGCACTATTTTGTTATGGGGAAAATTCTTAATTTAAACTTTTTAAAATCAAACATTTAAAATTATTTAAATTTTAATTTTCTCTAATTTTTAGAAGGCTTTACTCTTTTGTTTTTTACTGAATTAGCTTAGATATTTGCCATTTTTACCTTTTCAAAAATTTTCTGTGAATTACTGTTGTAATTAAATTGTGATTTGTTGTTGCAATTCCTTTTATAGTATGAGCTTCTTTCCTATAAATGGAATGTAATTAAGAGAAAATTAATGTTGTCAGTTTTTTCAGGTAGCAACTTGAAACTTTGTAAAAAAAGAAAAAAAAAAAGCTATTACTAGCAGAAAACTAGAAATGTTCCAGGCTATGTAATTTTTCTGGTTGATATATATATGTGTATGTGAAAACTATGTGGCTGTCATTTTAAATAAACAAAAATACCTTATTTAGGGACATTTAAACGGTGAGAAAAATGTTCCTTTCTTTTATTATTTAAATAGACTAGACAAATACGTTTTAAGGGTGACTTTATAAAATTTTTGGGTTTTTTTCTTCTTAAATACTGGACACATTAAAATTCTTCTTGGCCCAATAAATACACTCTGGTTCTGAACATATTTACTAATTTCTCCATCTTCTTGGTGACTTTTACCTATTATCTTAGCTTTAGGTAAGGCAAAAATAACTTACTTTTTATATTAGTTCTTACTTTCTCTAGTTCTCCAAATCAACAATGATCTTTATCCCCTCACCTCATTTCTAGAAGGGAGACAACTAGAGATGATTAAGAAACAAGTAGAGATAAGTTGAGATAATGTAAAGGGATAAAGCTGAGGGTACAGGGGTAAAGCTGAGGTTAGCTGAGGGGTTGGTGCTTTTGAAGCTTCTAAACTTAGAAGTATAATGAAATAAAAATACTTTTTCCCTAACTCCCGTTAAAAGGCATTTGACTTATCTGTACAGCATTGGTTTTTGCATCTCTCTAAAGCATATCTATCTAAATTCCCTCTGCACTCCAAGGCAGATTCCAGTGGTACCACCAAAGAAGATCATAGAAGAGAAAGTCAAAACATCTCACATTTCTAGAACATCCACTGCCAAGTTTCCTTCATACCTTTTGCCCTTTAATTCTTGGATTCGGAGTTGTGAGAAGATTTTTATAGTTGGTGGACAGATTTAATTTGTTCTGATAAGAAGCTTTACCAACAAAGCATTTCCAAAACATGCCCCCAAACTGCATCACATGCTGAATTAAAATAGATGAAGTGATTAGCTGAATAAATGTACGTGTGTTTCCTTTTTAAAAACAAAATAAAGTCAAATAATTTATATGAAACAAAACAAAAAACAACTCTTCTAGCAGTCTGAATGGATTCAGGTTTTGTTTCACATAATGGCTTTCTGAAACCATTTTTTGTATAGTAATTTTGACCAGCACATTCCACCTATTCCCTACCCCACTTGCTTTTTTGCTTTCTAAATGTTGAATGAATATAATTCCTTAATATAAAAATAATTGTGTTCTTATAACACATTCAAAATATACCTATGGATATGAAGATGTGGTAGGGCCTATACACAATAGTTTCATTCATATCACCTTAGCCTGAAAATATATGAATAAAAAGCATTTTAAGAAATTATTTTCCTGGTATGTTGAAAGAAACTTTATGGTGTGGTATAAAAAGCATTTCCTGGGGAATCAGGAGGTATTAATCAATACCAAAAAGGATTTAAAGTGGTTAAATCTGGAGGTCTAGTTTTTTGTTCTGATTTTGTGACTTTGAGTAAATCACCATCTCTCTGTCCCTCAGTTTCCTTCTTGTAAAATGAGGGGGAAAGCTTTTTAAAATATTTTTTCATCTTAAAGACCGTATGATTTTAAGTAGTTATGTATGTAGATAATCTTGCTTGCATTTTCTGTCTAAAAGTCACAAATAAATGGAGAAAAGTTAGAGTGGGTAATAAGGGAAGAATAACAGACATTTATGTGGCTTGAGAGAGCACAGGCACCTTAACTTTGTGATGATTTTTGTTAGCTTAACTACATGTCATAATGTATTATTGAATGTGTTTAATGATTGAATGAATGCCATAAACCAAAAATTGTTGTTTGTCAGACAAGCGGACTTAATTGCCTATGGGTGATTTGGTAAAAGAACTGTGTTTGATGGAATGAAGTGCAACATGGTTACTATGGCTCCATTCCTCTCCACTGGCCACTAGATGGAGAGGCGATCCGCGTCCACTGCCTTGCCAATAACAAGCAGTTCACTTCTGACTTCCTAATGGCAAAGCTGCACTCTATGCCTTTGGACATTTCTATGAATACACACATGACATTTTGGGGAAGTCATCAGAGAATATGTCCTATTTCTATATAGGCATGATATGATATTCATGAAATGCAAAATACTCCTCTTTAGGCCAGTGTTAATGTTGGTAGACCCAGAAGGCGGCCAGTATTACTACTCGTGTTAGTTGTCACAATAGGGTCTATTTTGCCTCTTACAAATTTGTCCATTTAGAAGGGACCCTGAAATGAATGTCAGCACGACAGTGCCACCTTGTGTCCCTGTTGCTGTGCAAGTAACTGATGCATGAGTCAGTGAAAAAAAAAAAAAAAGAACAGGACATTTGCAAAAAATTGGCAAATTGTTTCAGACCCTGATTTCGTAGTAGCTGTACCAAAATTCTATAATATATTTTAGTTTTCCAAAATTGTTTTTACTCAAGGAAAAGTTAGGATGTGTGCACTTTACTACTTTTCTCCTACCAGTGTATATAAAAAATTCTTTAACAATTCTAGGCATAAACAGGGATGCATTTAATTTAGAATTGGAAATGGAGAAGACAGGGATTGTCAGAGATATTCACTTAAGCTCAGTCATTTCAGACACTGAGGTGCTCCTTCTTTCATATTCCCACAGCAATGTTTATATGCATAACTTGGCAATATCAGCTCTCACATTGTATTGCCATTGTTTGTAAGCACATCTTCCAACTAAACCTTGAGCTTCTTGAGGATAGCGTCTGTGTCTTATTCATCCTCCAGAACCTTCTATTGGCATTCAGCACAGAGCTATACAAATATTTGAGGTCTAAACAAATGATTATGTCTAGCTGGTTTATAACATTCTCATGTGTATATATGTGTGTGTTATATATATGTTATATATATATATTTTATATATATGTATATTTTATATATATATATATATTACACATTTCTTTGTTGTAAATAAATTTGGAGCCTTTTTACTTTGGAAAAACAGCTTCTGATACCACTTCCTGCCTAAACATCCCTTTATAAATTACCTTCTTCCTTTTGTATTAAAATGACCATTTTCTCTTTTTGATTATGAAAACAAGGCATTGCCTATTCACAAGTGTGTATTGTAATTGACTTTGATGTAAAGATAATTTTTTTTTTTTTAATTCTAGCTTTACAACAAATTTGCTATTATTTGGGGTAACGTAAGTTTTTTTTAGGTCTACTTCCTATGTATAAAATGAGTGGACTGGACTAGTTGATTTGACAGGATTTTTGTAGGGACTGGGCAAATGTCAGTATTATTCTAGCTGTGTATTTAGTTGTACTTTTTAAAGTACCATCATAGCTGAGAAGGAAATTGCTAGCCTTTGAAAGTACTATTTGATATTTCATGTTTTAGAAGAGGAAACTGAGGCAAAGGGGCTTATAGGGGATTGAATTGCAAGTAGGCAGGGTAAATAGTATTATAATGGATGAGTATTCCAATTTTTTATTTGTTTTTCACTTTTTTGTTCATTTGTTTTTGGTTAATTGAGCTCCACCCTCCTTCTATTCTTTAACCATATAATAAATAAAGTACAATGAACTTATATAGTAAGATGAACCCACAGGTTGGTAGAGGACTATGGCCTACTTGCAGTTTAGAGACTCTCATGCTATTTTGAGTTTGATTCACAACGCTTAGAAATGAATCCTAAGTTTTAAATTTCACACAGTTTTGCATGAAATTTACATCTAGAGGTTTCAGTCCACATATCACCAGAAATACCAGCAAACTTATGATTGGGAAAGTTGCATAAACTTTTTAAGAGTTTTCTTATTGGCGGAAATGTGATTATATATATTACCTTTCCTATCTACCTCACAAGGTTATTGTAGGGATTAATTAAGTTATTATATATGAAGTTTCTTTATAAATAGTAAAGTAGTATACAAATATTATGTATTGGCATTACTGCTCTAATTAAAGAAGGAATGGATAATAAAAAACTAAGTCAAAGCAAAACACACACATTTAAGAAACACTGAAACGCATGGCATTTCCTAGGTGAAATGCTTTTCTGTGCTGGTAGACCCTCTGTAGATGACTTAAAATGTTATCTCTATTTCCCGTTTTGATTTTGAAACCTGTAATAATAATGATAATACTAACCCTAAAACTAATATTTTCTTTAGGTAAAATTTTTACCCATCATTCATAAATTTTGACAGTAATGTTTATTTAAAAATAGAAGGAAAATGTTTAAATAGCCAAATATGAAAAAAATTCTTTTCAATATTATTGTACTATATTCTAGTCCAGTGGTTCTCAAACTTTAGTTTACACAAGATATTCTTCAGATTTTTGTTAAAATTCAAATTTCTGGGCTCCATTATTAATGGAACTCAGGCATCCTGAGTTGTAGCTAGCCCACATACTTGAGAAAACTCGACTTTAGTTGATTATTATATGTCGTAATCAGCTAAGGGATTTTAAAATACACAGATTCCTAGGTTCTACTCCCACATATCTAAAATTGGAGTCTCTAGACTGGTATTTGGGCAACTATATTTTGCAAAAACTACCCCAAATATCCTAACAATATTGCAAGGTTTGAGAATCATTACTCTTGTTTCTAGGGTATATTGTTAAAATATATTTACTTTCACACCTGAATTTATCCTCATCTCTCACATTATGCCTTAACTAAACATAATCTTACTTTATGTAGGAGGCCAGAGTTGATACTGCTATATAAGAATAAAGTTTAGGCTTGAAAACCAATTAGAACTCTTGTCCTATGATGCCAAAATTAAGGAAGTGAGATATTACTAAGCACCTTTCACACAAACTGTTTAATTTAATCTTTGCATACAACAACTTTGTTGCATACACTGGTTTTCTGCCTATTTTTTAGATGAAAAAACTGAAGCTTACAGAAAAAATTGCCAAATTCACACAGCTGCTAAGAGTCAAAGCCAAGATTTAGTCTCTATTCTTTCTATTACATCCTATTATATTTTTTCCTCATTCAGTAAATCTTTACCAGGTTCCCATTGTGTTAAATGATAATGTCTAACTTTGGGCACCACATTAGCCCCTGACATGCTATCATAATTGTTGCTTAGACCATGTAAACTGAGTTTTGAAAAAATTTTTCTATTGAAGAATGGTTTTTAGCTGGATGTAGAATTCATGTGTTCTCAATGGTCAGAAGGGGTCTAAATTGTAGTGATAATGATAGTTAATGAATTGTTAAGGAACTTTGCCTATGGGATCTCTTTTAACCACCATGCCTTTGCTATGAGGTATTTCTTAACCCTATTTAAAGACGAGGAAAGAAAGATTTAGAACGGTTAAGTGGTTTACCCAAGATTGCAGATCTAGTAAGTGGCAGAACTGGGATTGAATTCCGGTTCACTCTAATTTTCACAGCAAAGTTAACCAGTAGTATATAAAATTTCTGACTCTGCTTTGCAGTTACTCTTCAGAATCAGGCTGTTCCTCTATTTGTTGAGCCACTAAATGCTAATTAAACTTTGTGGGATTTAAGTTTGTTTCCTTTGTAGGGAACAAACCATTTTGCCACACTTAATCAGTCCAGTAATTTCTTAAATCTTGTAAAGTTTGGAATTAATAATGCATAATCCTCTAGGGAAATCGGTTGAAGTGAATAATCTTTTGTTTGTATTTTTATTTGAGAGTTAAAACTCTTGGATGGGACAGATTATTTGAAGAAAAATTCCAATTTTACCTATTATGACACACTGTGAAACACAGCAATTTCGTGGCATATCCATTGTTATTGGTCTTGAAATATTTGGTTTGCATTTTAATTTCAATGAAAGTGTTAACAGCATCAATGCCTCAGTGCTTCATAAAATCTAAAAACTGACTCCTGAGCATTCCTGATGTTCTTGTCTGAAAAAAACAATGCCTCATAGTATAAAAAGACAGCACGTGTATGCCATATAGTATACAAACTTGTACAATTTCTCGCTTATCCTGTATGAATAGTTAAAAATGTAATTTTTATATATTTTCATACATTTAATAATATGCAAATTATTAACATGCAATAAAATGCAGTAAGGGCAGTCACAATTTAAAGGAGCACTGAAATATATCCTTTAGGTGTGAAAATAGTGATTTTATAAATTTAGATATGTGTACACTTTTGGGATACTCTTAACAACTCTCTATGTATTAAAAGGTCCATTTTTTAAAAAAGAAGACCCACAAAATCACCAACCGGGGATATAGTCTTGTCTTTAGCAAAGTTTCAAGTTTATTTGAAATTTGGGATTATATTTCAATTTTCTTCTCTAAGAGTGGTCTTTTCTCAAATGGCATTCTTTCAGAATACTATCAGAGAAGAGAGAAGAATGAAAACCCAAAGTGAAGAACTTCACCTATAGTCCTTTTTCAGATGTAGAAATTAAAACATGATTTTGCAGAAAGTCCCATTTAGCAGCAGAGCATGAATTGGAAAATTTGGTCAGTGATTTATTTAGGCTCCACAGGGAAAATCCTGTAGGGCATTTTTTGAATATCCTAAATTTATTTTGATTTGAGACCAGCTTACAGGGCATGTCTATCTTAAAACAGTTCTCCATTTTCCTGAGAAAAATTCCAGTGGAGCTAGTTGTGGGAGGTAGTATCCCAACAATGAACCTTTTGGGGCCAAATAAGCGCTTTAACACAACTTACTCCATCCCTTTCCTTAAACCAAAGTCTGTCTTGCCCACTGGGCATGTTTAACTTTGACTGCTAATTTTATTTCCCTGCAGAGGCAAAAGAGACAGGAAAAAGGAGGGAAAATAACTGATGGCATGTGGGTGAGGTTTTGGCCAGGAAATAGTTTTTAAAAGATCCTAGCCAGTATAGGGATGCAGGAAGCAGTTGGTGCCTTAAGCTGTATTATGCTTGCATCACAGATTAAGAAGTGGAAGCCAGTTAAAGTTAAATAACTTGCCCATGGTTACACAGCAGTTTTCAGTGTTGGGGTTGTTACTAGGAACTAGGTTATTCATTGCTCCAGTGAGTAAATTCGACAATCCAGCTTTTTTGGTTGATAAATATGCTCCCCTAATATCCCTACTCACCTCTTCTTTCCTCGTCTCCTTTGGCTACTGTCTTTTAACATCTAAAAAAGTATTCTGCTGATAATCTTAGGTGTAGAGGCTAGTTATTAAATATATTTAGACTATTAAAACCATTTAGAATTAGCTGAGCTGTAAGGACAGTGTGCGTCATGTTAAGCCTTTTTTCTCTATTTTATTTGGATCATGTAAGTAATGAAGATAGAACTGAAAAAAGGAAATGTCATTGAATAAGTAATTCTGAGCTCATGGCAGAGCTCTAAATGTGAAAAATGTGATGGACACCTATTTAAAGATAGGCCATTTTTATCTTTACCTCCTAATTACGGTTATCTGAGGTATTTGAAATGAACATAAGCTAAATTTTGATACCTTTTCCTCCTAAATTGATATCATTAGATGGATTTAGATTGGAAAGGAGGACCATGGTAGAAATATGAATCAGAATTTTAGACTTCCATAAAGTTTATAACTGTCCCAGTTAGCCTCTGTGCTTGAACACCAGGGGAAAGTTGCTATTTGGCCCTAGTATCACTCTGTCTAAGTTGTGAATATGTTTTGGACCAACTTCTCACTGATATGATAAATAGTTGACTTAAAAATTACTGAAAACTTTTTAATGTGGTATCTGTTGAATATTACCATTTACCCCTTAGTGTCCTTAGTCAGGTTCTAGATACCAAACAAGTTCTACTAGAATGTGAGTTTTACTTGGTTACCAGCAGCTAACTAAATATGCAACAGAACTTAGAAGTGATGCCATCACATCAGACATAGTAAAAACACAGACCAGTGCTCTAACAGATCCTCTAAATTTTGATTTGGAAATATATGAATTATTCAGAGATCCAAAACCCCAATGAAAATCAGGTAGAGATCCTTCGTATAGACATACCCATAGCCTGTATTCCATTCTAAGAATTGCAGTTTGAACCAATAGAAGCCAGAAGCAGCTACACACATTTGATTTACAACTGTGTCCTGTGTACTTGCAACTAGCAGCTAGTTTCCTTTTAGGGTTGGCTGACAAGGGTAGTTTTTTTTTTTATGTATTATTAAAAGTCAGTGGCAGCAGCACATGCAGGCTAATTGTTAGAATATAAAGCTTTGTTGGAGGTGGAACATAGGGTTCTAGTAATACTCTTAAATTCACACCAATTGACACAAAATAAATATGGTTCTCTAAGAAATACAGAAGGCTTAAACTAGAAATGACTGAAAAATACCATTTTCACAAGCATTTAGGTATCTCCATCTACAAAAAGTAGTTTTTGCTTAATCTATATCTTCATAAGCCTTTAAGGTGAAAGATGAATGACAGCAACAAAATGACAGTGACCTAAAAGTGTAAAATTGTAGTTAGTTTAGGTAATCCTGGGGACAAATATAATCCAGGATATTTATTAATGAGATAAAAGGGGAAAGAAATGCTGTAGTTTCATCATACTGTAAATAAAATGCTTAATTAAAATGTCCTACCAAAGTAAACAACTTATTTCTAAGAAATTACTGCTGAAGAAATTAAGACTAAAAAAAGAGAAAGAAATACAAAGCCCGTTTTTGTACATTTTTCTTTTATTTAGGTGCTTTTAAAAATTGTTTTTATGAACTCCTAAATTTGAGAGCAAGGGAGATGGGATTACATTAATTGCCATTTAAATACTCAGCTTCATGTTTGTAGGCATCTTTCTGAACCAGAACAAAAAGACCATAAAAAAAATTTCTAGTGTGGAAATCATATTTCATGTGGTGAAATAAAAACTCAAGAAATTTCCTGATATAATAAGCTGAGAGTGATTACCAAAGAAACAAAAGTTTCTTATCACTCGGCCTGAGGCAAATGTGGCATATTAAGCTTAAAATGAATTCTCTTTTCCTGAATGCACACAACTCTTATTAATGTCTTGGAAATTATGCCCAAATAAGGTTTTCTGTATACATCTGAAAAAGCATCCATTGGGGTATAGGGACTATTTTACGTCTGTGGACATTTTAGTGTTTAACTAGCCACGAATTAGTTTTTGCTCTTTTACCTCTTTCTTAGGTTTAACTTTAGATGAAATGACTTGTTTTTATCTTAAAAGAGGCCTTTCCTTTAGTGAGAGTTAGGTTTCCTGGTGGCCTGAAAGAGTTAATGCAGTTTCCAAGAGTGTCCAACTTACTTCCAGGGAGTAGTGTGTGCATGTGAGAGAGTCTGGCTCCAGGATATTTGTTCACATCCCAAAACCAATTTGGCACAACTTAAAATGTCTGCTAGGCAGAGGATTCAGTGTTGTTAGGCCACGCAATTAGTGCTTTATTTCATGAGCACCAAATTCACCCAATAGTGTTTTGATTTAAGGAAGAGCTTGAAATTCACAATAACGGGTTTCATTTATCAGAGCCATATGGGACTCAACATCTTTGGATATATTTGTAAGGCTTTCACAAAGAAGACTTTTTAGACATCTCAGATTTCACCGATTGGAGGACAATCTGGATGAGTATCTTTTTTGGAAATGACGAACTATCATTTTCACATGTAGTATTCCTTGAGAAGCTCAAAACAACAACAACAACAACAGCAACAAAACAAAACAGGAAAGAGTTAAGTAAGTCTCAGCTTATTAGCTTTTACTGGAAAATAAAGACCATGATTCTTAGATCTGGTTCAAAATGCCAAGTGAATCTTTGATGTTGAAATTTGGCCACCTAATCTTTGCAGTTTGTGATGGGGCATTTATGAAAGAGAAGGTGGGTTCTGAGTCTCAATGTATTTGTGCACTTTTTGCTAGTTCTATCTTGGCCATATGTCAGTGGATTATTGGGATGCTTTCTGCAGCATAGCTAACTGATTAACGTGATGATACTTTTTATATTTACTCAAGATTGTTTCTTTGTTCACTCCTGATTTTCCATAATTTTCTGATCATTTGGGATCTATTTTAATGCAATGTATTCTTGAAAATGTTAATATAAATTGAACTTTTAAAAAAACAAGTCCCATATTTTTTCCACTGATCTGTTAATTTAGATATTAAAAAAATGGATTGACCTTCATTTGGCAATTGTTGGTAATACTTTAATTTTTGGTGCCAAGATTTTGTTTAGTGGGCTATAAATGGCCTAAAAACAAATATTTCAGTGTTTACTAATTAAAAATCCATTTTTTTTAAAGCATAGAGTGCTATTGTGTTATGATACAGGTAACCACTAATTCTATTAGGTTTTCAACTTTTTATTTTCTTACTTCTCTAGGCTTTTTTTTTCTTCTTTTTTTTGTTTTAGGGCACTCTTCATGCAGTATGCTAAGCCTGGTTAAGTCAGAATGTTTACAAGTAGTAAATATTATTACTGTGACGGTTGCTACTTACCTATACAAAGTCTATGTAAACATCATAAGGATGATAATTTTAATATGTAAATTGTTATGGTAAACTGGAAATTACTTGAAATAACTCTTTCTCATCTTTAAATACCATTTTATTGCATCTAGCATTATTTTACTATCCTTTATGAAAATTTTTAACACTTTGTTAGCTAATAGTCCTTATATTAGCAAGTTTTAGTTTTCACAGACAATATCCACTAAACTTTGTTCAGTTATGAGCACGTTGAATAATACTAAATTAAAACAAAATACAGTATATTCTTGGTTACCATTTGCATTTTATATTAATACCAATGTCAAATATTTTAATACTATTTCAAAAATATTTAGAAACCCTCTCTCTGCTCCCTACCATTTCTTCTCCAATATATATCCTACTCTACAGAGACAGCACTTAGGCTTTTGTTATGTAGCCTGTCTCTATGATGCATACCTATACTGCCATGGGTCACTGACCGCTGTACTATAGGCCAGTGAGCCTGCTGGACAATAGGTAGAAAATTGGAATTATAGCATGAGCTATAATTATAGCTTAACTGCGTATATCAACTTAACATGAATTGTGCTGGATGGCTGAATGTATCATATTCCTTCTGTATTTATTTTGTAGTCAAATGTTCTAAAATAATGTAATAAGTATAATACTCTTAGGTTTAAGTTTTATTATTCGCTTTTGTTTACAAACATAGGTATCATAATCCAATGAGGTTAAGTGTTTTCCTCACTGAAAATTTCATTATGGAATACAGACTTTTTTGGTATTTTCTTTGTGAAACAGTATAGTTTGATGGCAACAAAGAAATTAAAGATGGCAGAAAGGCTATATAGATACAGTGGTATCTAATAGGACTTTGGATTTATATACTCTAGGCTGTGAGGAGAAGATGGGCACATGGATCGAAAAAGAAAATGTGAATGTGATGATCAATGGTTATTCTTTAATAATATTCCTAATGAAGGACATATGATGAGGCAAAGAAGGACACAAATTGATGGAGTATATGTATGAATGATAAAATAGTTGTATTCTGAGAGGAGATTGTGAAGCAAAGAGATAAGAATTATATGTAGCTTTGTGGCTATAACTGCCTAGGTTTTTGCATTTACTTTGAGTTTCCATCGTAGGTATTAATGGCTCCTGTATATAGTGTTCTTTGTATAAGTAGAATCCAGAAAGCATTTGGTTTGAGCAGGAATATTTATTTGCTTGTGAGGATAGACCTGTTTGATTTTGAAATGTAGTGTGCTATTACCTTATGGTCAGAGTAAAGTTTATATTGTTTTTATTCATATTACAATATGAGTATATTTAAGAGGAGCAGATATGTGTGTGTTTGTGCATGTACACATGTAAAGAAGGACATTTTCATTTCTGTGTATTTCTCCTGTGTTTGCTGCTGTTAGCTTGCCAGTTTTTCTTTGTCTCTGTCATTTTATCACTGAACTCATCTGTGTAGAAAATAGAATGCTTGGTTTCATCATTTTAAATTCTTTTCTGTTTTTGTTATTTTGTCCTCCCAACTTGTTTTCACCTTAAGAATTCAGGCTCAAGTACAAGGCATTTTAGTTTTCACATTCAAGAGGTGTTTCTGCTTTCTTTCCCGTCCGTTTGTCCATATGTTTACTGGTTTCTGATAGGCTGTGCAGTGAGACAGCAGTTTACTATCTGTGTGTGTGTGAAATTAGCTAATTGGTGTTAGCAGAAATATTTTCACATGTTTTATAAGCAAAGTGCAGCAAGGTATATAAATGTAGATATGATCCAGACCCGCGCACACTCACGACTGTCACTGCTCATGCATAGGCGCTCAGAAGTAATTAATGTTAATAAGATTTTAATGTGCTTGTGAGATCATAATGAGGAGAAATGAATGCTCTGATTAGGAAAAGGTAACTGTGTGTGTGTTTTGGCTTAGAACAAGATTTCAATTTTTATAAACCGCAATTTTAGAACTTGTTTGTGATTGCATCAATTGGTTTTTATTTTCAAATTAGAGGTCTGTTTAGCCATTTGAATGATTAACCAAATAAATGGGTGAAACCCTGATCATAAGGAATAGTACAGGGTTTTCATTTGCAAGGCAATGTTAGTATATAGCAAGGCTGTGATGTCTCTTACCAATGTGCTATTTTAATGTTGCTTTTTAAAAGAAGCTTTTCCAGAAGCCACTTGTGAATACAGTACTTATTTTTATAAATGTAAATACTATCTATATGTTCCAGAGACACCAATCAGACACCGTAACTATTGTGTCTGAGATACATTCCTGCCAGTCAGTGATGGTGTATTCCGTGTCTAAAGAATCTGTATCATGCTTCTCAAAGTGTTATTTGGAAATAATGTAACACTACCAATATTTTTATTCCTAAATATAATCTTTACAAATTTTAGAAACTTGATATATTTTATGGTGAAGTCAAACATTTCAAGGTAAGTAAAGATTTGTCTGATAATAGACTTGAAGGCAATGCAGTCAACAGCTATATTATAGACTGGCTTAAATCCAGCTGGACACCAGGGGTCCTTCTCCACAACAAATTTTCTGAAAATATTGTTTACAGAGCTTTGACATACATTTGCATTATTATTATTTTTAAATTATAGGATAAATCTAAGTATCTATTAAGGGCCCTTGCCCTCTAGCACATATAAATTACTTATACATTTTTTAATATAAATTATGGATTGAGATATTCAAGGATTGTAATCCCTCTTAAAACATAAGCATCATTGTACTGAAATGCAAGGAAAAGTCTTAGATATGAATTGGATGTAGGATAGTGTAGTTTATTTCCAACCAAACCCTACAGATGTGTGTTTTAGGCTCTTTTAGGTTTTGGTGATATTACTATGATCTTTCTGCTGGGGTTTAACAATGATGATGAAGGAACAGAAACTGTTAAAGTTTGTTCTACTCAACAATTTTGAGATTTATGTGATTCCCAGGGGTATTTTAGATATTACTTTACATAGAATCGAGAGAATGATGTTTATTTGATAAAAAGGTATTTGCCTTTAATACGCCATTGTTTAGTTGACTTTCTTGGATATTATCACATTGAAGCATAATTAGAAACAGTTTTCCCAATCTCAGTTTGTAAGGGAATTCATCAATGTTTCTTCTAGTACTTGCATGATATCCTGTAGTAAGTTTTTCTATATAATCAGACATATTTCTATATTCTTCTATTCTGTGCCATTGACCTGTCTATGCATGTGAAAATTATCACATTATTTTAATTATAGAAGCTTTATAACGTGTTTTTATATCTGAAATGTTAGCTTCCCTCCCTGCTCCTACCATTACTCTTTTTCAATGTTTTCTGGCTTTTCTTGCTTATTTGTTATTCCAAGTGAACTTTATAATCAACTAGCAGATCTTGAGGAAAAAGAAAATCCCTGATGGCATTTTTATTGAAATTTTAAGGAATTTATGAATTAACATCACAACAATTAATGTTCTTCTGAGGGTGAATCTTTCTATCCAAGAATCTGTTTTTTATTTCCATTTGCCCAGTAACTGTTGTGTGTTGCTGAAATGTTTTAATTTTCCTTTTGGCTTTAGGTTTAAACATTTATTATTAAGTCTACCTTTTGGTATTGTATTCACTTATTTATGTACTTGCTTACTTTCTTACAGCCTTACTATACTAAACAGGCTCTTTTCTTCTATATTTTCTAACTGGCATTTGTTTCTGTGTAGAAAGGCTGTTGATTTTTGTATGTTAACTTTATAGTCTCCTAGTCTGCAAAATTTTCTTATTGTTTGTGGTAGCCCGAGGTGGATTTGAGTTCCTGTTCTAATACAATGCTTGATCTTTGTAAGACCATGGATAGCTTATTCTGAGTGTCTCAGTCAATTTGGGCTGCTGTAACCTCACAGTTCTGGAGGCTGGAAGTCCAAGATCAGAGTGCCAGCATAGTTGAGTTCTGGTGAAGACCCTCGTCTGGGCTGCAGACTGCTAGCTCTTCATTGTGGTTCTGGTAGAAAGAGAGCAAGCTAGCTCTTGGGGGTCTCTTTTATAAGAGCACTAATCCCATAAACCTCATGACTTTATCTAATCCCAGTTACCTCTCAAAAGCCCCATCTGCTAGTGGCATTACATTGGGAGTATGGTTTCAACATATACATTTGGGCACAAACATTCAGTTTGTAACACTGAGCTATTTTCCTCATCTGTAAAATGCAGATAAGAAAGCCAAACTAGAATGATGGAGAATAAATAAGATCATATAGTAAACAACTAATATTTTCCCCAGCACATAGTAGGCACTCTATTACTAGTATCCATTAATAATGTCATGTCATGTCATGTCATGTCATGTGATATGTCACTTGAGCAATTATTTTTAAAGTATGGATAATATGCAATTGAATAATTGAAGGTTTAGCATATCAGAGTTTTTACGAAGAATGGAGTGAATTAAATTAATGAACAAAACTTAAACTTCTTGATAAACATTTGTGATTTAAGACTCTACAGGCAGGGCATGGTGGCTCACACTCGTAACCCCAGCACTTTTGGAGGCCGAGGTGGGTAGATCACTTGAGGTCAGGAGTTCGAGACCAGCCTGGATTGGCCAACTTGGTGAAACCCCATCTCTACCAATAATACAAAAATTAGTGGGGCATGGTGGCAGGCAACTATAATTCCAGCTACTCAGGAGGCTGAGGCAGGAGAATCGCTTGAACCCAGGAGGCAGAGGATGCAGTGAGCTGAGATTGCACCACTGCACTCCAGCCGGGGTGACAGAGGGAGACTCCATCTCAAAAAAAAATAGTAATAATAAATAAAAAATAAAAAAGACTTGAGGGACTGAAGATTAATTCTGAGATTATGGTATTTTGTAGCTATGTGCACATTTTTCCATTACTTCTGTTTTAATTATGATTATTGCATGTAATACTCATTAGACCTGGAGAGTAAGTGGAAACTTCTTGAACACCTAGAGAATTATTCAAGGCAATTCATACAGTGCATTGATTCTAGCACTTATTATCGTGCCCTACCTCAAGAATCTGACAACTTTACCATATTTTCTTAGTGAACAGTGTACTAACTTGTGAATAAGTTTATGTGGAATAAATATTAATCATATGTGAACTCATGATGGTATCAGTATAAACAGAGTAATAGTGATTGTCAGCCCTTTATATGACTTTTTAAATAAAGTTGGTGAAAGCACTAATTGAAAAAAATGTAGTT
Source organism: Theropithecus gelada (assembly GCF_003255815.1). Taxonomy (NCBI): domain Eukaryota; kingdom Metazoa; phylum Chordata; class Mammalia; order Primates; family Cercopithecidae; genus Theropithecus; species Theropithecus gelada. Next base: position 34,994,367 of record NC_037669.1, on the reverse strand, counting down.
CATGTATTATAGCAGTCCAATGACTTTTAAGCTTCTACTCTAATTTAATAAAATGGTTATTCACTTTGCAAATACATTCTGTTAATTCACTTGATACAATCTATTGTTAAAGAAAAGGAATATCAAAATTTCAGGGTTCAACTTATTTTTACCTCATGGTTGTCGTGAGGACTAGGTGAGATGATGAACTTAAAAGACCTAATAAGGTGCCTAGCTATTGGTAGGTGTTTGAGAAAATGTTAGTTGTTTTTATTTCTATTATCTTGTTTTTACCATTGCTGGTTTCTTCATTCCCAACTACCTCAACCCCCATATCATCTACCCCGCTCTCTATCTCAGTCTTCATATATATGTATATATATATATACACACACACACATTGTTACTGATAATGTTCTATATGTAGACTAAAATATATGAAATATGTGTCATAATAGTCATTAAAAATAGATATAAAATAATCGTCTATGATTTTCCAATATTGAAATTAGCTAAGAGTGAAGATCCTATCAGTGAAACCTGTGAAAACTTTAGTTACTTGTGGATAAAATTTCTGAGGAGTTGTGAGGATGAAAAATAATTTCTCATAAAGAATTTTCAGCACATTTTATATATAGTTATGGTTTACCAGAGTTCTGGCTTAGCACTCAGTGTGATTATTCCTCCATAGCTTCATATTGCTCTTTTCTTCATTCATTCATATCAAAAACAACATAGACTAGCTATTAGCAATAACACATTGTTCTAGATAGTATGAGATATACACATAACAAGATTAGTTATGAATTGTCTCTATATTTAAGAAGTCTATTAGGTGATTCAGATAGGGAAACAACGAGGTTATGTGCATGGACTTTGGAGCCAGATTTTCTGTTTTGAATTCCTACTCTGAAACTCACTACTTATTTCACTTTAGGCAAGTTATTTAGCCTGGGTTTCAGTTTCCTTATCTACAAATTGAAGCTAAAAGTAGTACCTATTGGGTTGTCCTGAGGATTAAATGATTTGGTACAAGTGCAGCATTTAGAGAAATGCTGTGGTAAGCTCTTTTCAAGATACTAATTTTAGTTTCTTTTGATAAATACCTAAAAGTAAGAATTCTGAATTGTATAACAGTTCTATTTTTAATTTTTTGAGGAAACTTCAGACTATCTTCCGTAGTGGCTTCACCATTTTGCATTCCTACCAACAGTGTACAAGGATTCAAATTTCTCTACATCCTTGCCAACATTTGCCTTTTGTTTTCTTAACAGCCCTGACAGGTGTGAGACAATGCCTCATTGTGGTTGTAATTTGAATTACTCTGATGATGATAAGTGATGTTAAATATTTTTAAATGTATCTCTTGGCCATTTGTATGTCTACTTTAAAGAAATCTTTATTCAAGTCTCTCTTAGTCTGGGCTGCTCTAAGAAAATACTGGGTAATTTATGAACATCAGAAATTTATTACTCATGGTTCTAGAGGCTGGAAAGTCCAAGGTCAAGGCACTGGCAGTTTCTGTATCTGGTGAGGGCCTGTTCTTCATAGAGGGTGCCTTCTTTGCCCACACATTGTGGAAGGGCAAACAGCTCATCATCCCTTTTTAAAATTGCTAGTCCCATTCATGAGTGATCTGCCTTCATGCTTTAATCACCTCCTAAAAGCCCTACTTCTTAATACCATCACATTGCAATTAAGTTTCAACATATGAATTTGGTGGAGGGGCAATATTCAGACCTTAGCAAATTCCATAGTCCATTATTAAATGTTGGATTATTAGTTTTTTTTTTCTTTTTGTTCTTAAATTATAGGAGTTCTTTATGTATTTTGGATATTAACCCCTTATCAGACATATCAGGAGTTTTCCTCCCCACCCGCCGCACCCCGGGCTGCAGACCAATAATGGTCCCTGGCCTGTTAGGAACTGGACTGCCCAGCAGGAGGTGAGTGTCCGGCCAGTGAGTATTACCGCCTGAGCTCTGCATCCTGTCAGATCAGCAGTGGCATTAGATTCTCATGGGAATGTGAACCCTATTGCGAACTGTGCATGCAAGGGATCTAGAGCCTCATAAGTGAGGCTCTAACTAATGCTTGAGGATCTGAGATGGAACAGTTTCATCCCAAAACCACCCTCCTGTCCTTGGAAAAATTATCTTCCACAAAACCAGTTCCTGGTGCCAAAAAGCTTGGGAATCACTGAGGTATATGGTTTGTAGATATTTTCTCCTATTCCATAGGTTGCCTTTTCACTATGCTGTTTGCTGTGCAAATGGTTTTTAGTTTGATGTATAGTCTTAACTGTTTATTTTTATTTTTGTTGCCTGTACTTTTGATGTTACAGCCATGAAATCATTACTATGATGAATGTTACGAAGCTTTTCCTGTATGTTTTATTCTAAAAGATTTAGAGTTTCAGGTTTTATATTTAAGTCTTTAATCGATGTTGAGTTTATTTTTGTGTATGTTGTAAGATAAAGATCCAATTTTATTATCTTGCTGTTTTTCCTAGCACCATTTGTTGACGAGACTATCCTTTTCCCATTGTGTATTCTTGGCACCCTTGTAAAAAATTTGTTGACCATTTATGTGTAGATTTATTTCTTGGCCCTATATTTTGTTTAATTGGTATATATATCTATCTTTATGCCAGCACCATATTGTTTTGATTATTTTGTTTTGTAATATATTTTGAAGCAATAAAATGTGATGCCTCAATCTTTGTTTTTTTCTCAAGATCAATTTGGCTATTCATGGTATTTGTGGTTCCATGTGAATTACAGAAATGTAGTATTGACTTTATAGATCACTTTGGGTATGGACATTTTAACAATATTAAAGTCTGCCAATCCATGAACACAGGATATCTTCTATCTTGAATTTCTTTCATCAATGTTTTGTAGTTTTCAGTATATAATCTTTAATATCCTTAATTGTCTTCCTAAGTATTTTATACTTCTTGGTGCTATTTTAGATGGGAATGTTTTTCTAATTTTTTTTCAGATGGTTCCTTGTTAATATATAGAAGTGCAGCTGATTTTGTATGTTGATTTTGTGTCCTGCAATTCTACTGAATTCATTTATTAGTTCTATCAGTTTTTTAATGGAGTCTTTAGGATTTTTTATACATAAAATCATAGACTCTACCAACTAGACAGTTTTACTTTTTCCTTTACAATTTGAATGCCTTTTGTTTCTTTTTCTTGGCTTATTGCCCTGGGTAAGACTTCCAGTACTATGTAGAATAGAAGTGGCAAGAGTGAACATCCTTGCCGTGTTGCTGATCTTAGAGGAATAGCTTTCAGTTTTTTTTTCCATTGAAAACTGGTATGTAGCCTTTTCATATATGTCCTTATCATGTTGATGTACTTCACTTCTATTGATACTTTGTTGTTTATCCAGAGGAATTGAAATCAGGATCTGAAAAAGATTAGCAATGACCAAGATGTGGAAACAACCTAAATGTTCTTCTATGGATGAATGGATAAGGAAAATGGTATATACATAGAGTGGAATATTATTCGGTCTTTAAAAAAGAGGAAATACTGCAATGAGACAACATGACTAAAACTTGAGGACACTGTACTAATTGAAATGAGCCAGTCATAGAAAGACAGATACTACATGATTCCACTTACATGAAGTATCTAAAATAATTAAATTCATAGAATCAAGGAATAGAATGGTGGTGGTTGCCAAGGGCTGAAGGAAAGGGAAAATGGGAAGTTACTAATTAATGGACATAAAGTTTCGGTTAAGCAAGATGAATAAGTTCTAGAGATCTGCTGTACAGCATTGTACCTGTAGTCAACAATACTGCACACTTAAAAATATTGTACTCTTAAAATTTGCTAGTAGGGTAGATCTCATTTTAAGTGTTCTTACCAACGTAAAATAATGTAGTAAGGCTTCAATAAATGTTAGTTCACATTAAAATTATTATTAAATATAGCAGGAAAGTTTATGTTATATAACAGTAAACACAAAGTAATACAATATTTAGAGGATGGTAATATTTTCATCGTGACTGGGGACAGTTGGGATTGGGGAGATTCACTGAATGGATTAGTGTTTAAATTTTGAAGTATGATTTCTATAGTGTAAAAGAAAAAATAGAAAGGTAGAGGTGAGTAAAAATTAAAACTTCTGGGGACTTTGCAGTTAGAAAGATTCCTATCAGAGGCCCAGCTCCACTCCCAGCTATTAGTGTGGCCCTGGATAAAGCAGTCTCTGTTAGGATTCTACCTCCCTGAGTCATGGTCTGATAATTTTCTCAAGATAGTATGCTACAGCAAGAGCGGGAATAACCTCGTTAATTTCCTTTTCTCAGCAATTGCTGTGCTGTGCATGTTGTGCAATGTCTGCAAGCAAATATTTTATATCTTTTGTTTAGATTTTTAGTCGTTTAAGGCAGGAGGTATATGCTGTTTCTATTACTTCATCATTTTCAGAAGCAGAAAACCAACATATTTCTATTTTACCTTTCTCCTCAATGAGTTGGGACTTACCATCTAATTCTAGTAGCACATGTAGTTACTTACCTTTTTTTGTACTCACTAAAGGGCATTACAAATTTTAGTTTACTTATCTGCTTCCCTACTCAACTGGCTTCTTTGAGAATAGGTACTGTGTTGAGCTCATCTTTGTCACCACTACCAACCCACTATCAAGTTTGGAGTGTGGAACCTATCAGGCAGTTAATGAATACATTTTACATTTATTTAATTACCCTTAATTGTAGTTCTGTGCCACACTGTGAAAGACTGAATGCTATGCTTAGTGATACATTTTATTCTATAAACAATTTAAGGTTTTTGAGGAGGTGAGGGAAATTCCTTGAGCCTTTCTTTTTAATAGAAGGTAATTCTTGAAGCATAAATATGGATGAAAGAGGTAAGAGGTTGGAAATAATTAGATTATTTAGGATTCTAGGCTATAATAGTGGAAATAAAGAGTTGACAGGATCTAGTGATTGATTGGATGGGCATTGCTGAAAGGAAAGGTGAGAAAAATGACTTAGATTTTCACTAATTATGGACCAATTCTTTTAGAATGAAATAGTAAGGTTTTCTTTTTTTTTTGTCTTTAGAACTTAAGTGGAAGATTAGCATAAAATTTTGGGAGCAAAGTTTCATGATGCAAAGAAGTAATTAATGGTAGGGATTTATGTAAATTCTTAGTTTATTTTCTAGTATTAAGTTTGAATTTAAAATATTATATAATTCTTAGGGAAAGGTTTATTATTAGTTAAATTTTATTGTATAGGGTTAATTTAAAATTATATTATAAATATTATCTCTTTATGTACACTTTTTTCTCATTATAATCTCTTATCTTTGTTTATACTTATAAATATTTTTTATTTCCCTGTGCTTTCTTTAGTCTTTAGAATTCATTGGTAATGGACTTAGGGCTAAAAGTTAATTTTGTGCCATTGAATGGTACAGCACCTGTAGCATGACCTAGAGTGACAGTCATTTTTTCTCAAATATATTTTAACGTTGCTTTTGTAGTATTGGTTTTCATTCAAATTATTTTCTCTCTTTGAGAGAGGTTGCAAGAGCTTCTGAGCAAGTGGATGGTAGGAATGGGGAATAAGAAATATCAGAACAATTAGGGAAACCCTCCAATGCCAAAGATTTATCTATAAAACATTGTATAATAGTAGCCATTTGAGAAGTTAAAACCCTTTTAACAAGAACTTGTTTACAGTAGTTTGAAGGAGATTAATTAGAACGGACAAGCTGAATGCATGGAAAAGAAATATTTCTCCCAATTAGTTATTTTCACTTTGACATAATCTTTTGAGGAAGCGATGCTTTTCTTAAACTGTGTTTTAACCTGAAATAAATGACAGAATGTTCGAATCCATAATAGTATCTTGACAGGAAAGGGGAATATTTTTGATACTGTGTTCCAGTTCTCATTTCAGTTTCTTACATGAACTATTTGTTACTCCTGTTATAGAAAATGACACTGGTAATGACTGACATTTATTGAATCACCCTTTGTGCTTATAACTAAACTGTGAGGTAAATATTATCTTATTATTCTTCACAACAGTCTCATAAGACAGATACTATTTTCATTTGACCAATGAGGAATCTAAGGCTAAATGAGATTAAATAACGTCCACAAAGTCACACATCTGGTTATGCAGAGTTCATATGAGTCAGTGATATAGTTGGTAGAAATGATTGCTAAGTCTATTGTGTGTACCATTAAGGGCAATGAAAGGAGCCTTTCGCATTTATCCTGTAAACAGAAGAAGGTGAGCTTTTTGGAACAGTAGTGGAGAAGGGCCAGGGAGGGAGAGCCAGTATTCTTTTTAGACTGCTATGAATGAGTGAACTTAATCAGAAAAGGCCGATGCCCCAGTGCAGCATTGTCTTTCAAAACTTCAGGTGCTGCTTTTGACACTCTTTAAACATGGATATCCAAGGCAGCTTAAGAGCTGCATTATGCCTTGCTGTGACCAGTTGAGGGGCCAAGAGCAATGGCAGCTGTAGGGCAGGTTCTTATGACTGTTGATTCTATTTGGAGCACTTCCTGTGGGCAAACTCTTACCTGGCACAGCTATTTGGGATCCTTAGAGCCCATGAGACCTGATGCCATGCAGTGAGTATTCCCTCAGTTTCATCACTGAGACCTCAAAGTCTGTGGTCTTAACCAGCATGCTACTTTGTATAACAAGTGTATTTATTATACATTGTATCTACATCAATTACAGAAAAGTCCAACACCTATTCTTCCATACAGTTTTAAACTCTGGAGTGATATTGAGCTCCAACCCAGAGGAAAAAATAATCAATTATATAATATGATCTCTTATTATAAATGGGAAATCCTCAAAAATGTATAACCAGTTAGGAATTATTCAAGTTTCTTTTACTCACAAGAATGTTTAATGATGTGGGTGAATTGCAGAGATAAAAAAAAAAAAACCCTGACTTTCTCAAGTTCTGCCATAAAGAAGTCTAGTTTATTGCCTTAGTTTCAAAAGAATAGTTTTCTAAGTATTTCAAAATGTCCGGCTGGCTGCCCCTTCCATTCTCTTTGGAAGCTTCTTTGTCATCCTCGTGGCACATCCCTCTGGCATGCATGACCAGCTGCAAGCTAAACCCTGTGGAATAAGAATTCTTTCATCCCTTTGTGTGATGTGTTTCATTTTCAGAGTTTGGATGATCCTCTTCGGCAGCAGCAGCAGGCATTGTTAGTTTCAATAGGCGGCCTGGATGCACAAGAACAGTCATCATAGAGAGACAGGCTCTCAGGGTCCGTCCCTTCATGTCATGGTGCTGTGTTAGATCACTTTCCTCTGCTGGATTAATGGCCAGAGAAAAAGGGAAACAAACTGTACCCAAAGGAATCCAATTAAAGCACTTGAACTTCACTGACGTCTATCCTATTGTTTTCCTAACTTCCTAACCTATGGTTAATTATTCTGACCAGTGGAAAGAAACAGCATAAACACGGGAATTATCTTAAATTCCCTATTTTGTTTAGTTTGTAAAGGCATCAAAATTTTACTGTGCAGGATGGAATACTTATTTGGTATGGCCGAAATTTTTTTGACTAATTTTTCTATTTCTTCTCTACTATCCTCACCAAAGGATATCCTCACTGCCAGGACTTACTGTACAACACTCCTTGGCTTCTGGAATTTGATCTCTGCTCACAGTCTACATTACAGCATTAGTTCATTCTGGGCACTTTAGCTTCCTTGAATCTCCCGTTGATCTCACACCCATGCCTATGATATTCTTTTTCTGGTTAATCAAGAATTCTCTATTTCTGCTCTGTCATCCATGCCACTGTAAGTAGGAAAGTAATTTAGGCTTTTGAAGCACAGCCTTGTCATTTGTGAAATGACCTCCCTTGACTCTGAAATTCTCTGTCGAAAATATAAGTTAGGATTTCCAGTAATAACAATTTATATGTATAAGATGATAGATAGTTTGCAGAGTGTCTTTATATATTTTATTTTATATAATTCTGACTATAGTTTTGTGAGAAGGAGAGAACCATTATTATCTTCTCTTTTTTTTTTTTTCAGAAAAGGATATGATAGCTCAGAGAGGTGAAGTGATTTACCCCATCAAATAAGTAGTAATTGCCTGAACCTGAACTTTAAATTCAGAGTTTTCCCCACCAAGAGGTGATGGTTTTCTCTAGTAGGGAGAAAGTTTCTTTCATAAAACCTTAATTTCTTTATTAATTTAAAATTTGTTTTTCTTTTTGTATGTGAGTGTATGTATTTATGCTTTGGGTAGGAGTCTTATGCTGAATTGAGTTTTGGGTGGAATTTTGTGCTTAGTTTTTGTCAGTGAAGAAGTCTCCTACAATTTCTAATTAAAGAAAGATAAGAAGGAATGTATTACTTTTCTAGTGTAGAATTTTGGTATCATTGTGAACCTCTTTGCTAAATTTGTTTGTATTTTTCCATTGTAAATCCATTCTTCCAGAAAGCTAGTATACCTATTAAATAGTACTATTTATAATTAGGAAATGATAGGTATACAGTAGACTCCCTTTTAGGTTATTCCTGCTTCTGGCCAACAGAATACTCTGAAAAAATGGTATGTTTCTGTTCATCTGTTTACCTGCTGCTCTGCTTATCTAGCGTCATTTGTGTTTGTTTTCAAATTTGTTTATGCCGAATAAATGTGCAATTGTAATTTAATTATGCAAACTGATGAAATATGAGTTCAAAAATATAAAGAGTTGTTGATTTTATAAAATTTAAGTTGGTGCTTTGGAAAGACTTTTTAAAGGTGAGTTGCTAAAACAAATTGCAGTTTAAATAGGTGTGGGCTAGACAACTGTGAAAGATTGCCTGAGGTAGGGGTGAAAAAATGTAAAAAGCCTGGAAGGATCCCTCATTCAGTTGGCTTTCCAAGTACCTTTAAGCTGTCACTGAGTTTAAGTAATCCAAAACAGGAAATCATAGGTGATACATCATGGTGCAGTTTTTTTTTTTTTATGTGTAAAATTTTCTTTATTTTTACAAAAGTCCTATTAAATAGGCGTTTTCATAATGGTGCAGTTTAAGCAAGAAGAAAGACGTGAAACTTTACATAGCAGATCAAGAGGCAGTGACAGCCATTGGCCCTACATCAAAAGGTTGGTAAATAATGTCATGTTTTAACTTTAAATAAGTTAAATATGTTAAAATCAATATAACCAGTTTCTTTCTATATCTCAATATCCTTTTATGTAAAATGAAGATGAAAATAACTTTACCCAACAAGAATTTGTGTGTGTGTGTGTGTGTGTATGAGGATTAAATGAGATGTATAGTACCTAGAGCGATGCTTGGTACAAGTAACATACTAAAAAAAATTAGCCGTCATCATTATCAATGACAATCTGAGATAATCTGTTGTAGAGTTTATGTATCCTTATATTACAAATATAATATTATGGATCAGTGCTGCCAGCTATTGGAATATTTTAGCAGCAATGCATACTAGTTCTGTTTAGGTTAGCAGAGAAGTTCTGTCCATTTTCTACCTCCACCCTCCCCTTTTTTCTCAGGATTTATGAGAAGAGCAAGTTTGATGGTAACTACGTATGTCAGTACGTGCTGAGACCTGAGATCATATGTGTAACATAAGTAAAAGCACCATGTGTAGTCTCAGCTGAATCCTATCAGAAAGCTTGGGATATGGAGAGTTCGCAGCGTATTGGTGGAGGTGTGTGGAATGCTTACGCAATACTCACCCACACTGAACCTAGATCTAGCCAGTGTGTTTCTGACTTAAATGAACACTCAGCTGCACACAGTTCTCTCCCAATTGAAAACAGAGGAAACAAAGGAAAAAGAAACAAAAGTCTTGACAAAAAAGACTGTTAGCTAAGCTGGAATAGTTGGGTGGTAGTAGAACACTGATTCTAATAGTTGGCATTGACTGTATGCTTTCCATTCCTAAATGCTTCTGCTAACTGCTAGGTTGTAAGTTTTCATTAATGAATCCACATTTAGAAACTGCTTTTTTTTGGAGGAGAATTAAGCTTTTACCTGCTTTCTTTCTGAATGCTAGCACACACATTTTTGTATAATTTCATATCCTGTTTTCCTCCCTAAGCATGTGCTCTTCATAGAAAAGAGACTCACGCTTCAGAGTAGGAGACAGCATCAATACTGCTGAAAGTTTCCTCTTGGTTTGAATGTTATAATGGTTGATTCAGTGCTGGTGGCATAAGAATGAATGCACTATCAAACTATCAACTTTTTTTTTCAAACAAGCAATGCAATGCTCTCTACAGTGATTTACATGACATTTCTCTAATTTTTTAAAAAATAAAGCCAGTAGGCAGCAAAGTGGAATTTGAAACATTTTCCCAAGTTAAAAAAAATTTAAATGGTATAATCTAAAGTTAAGTGCTCATTTGCTTTCTTAAATATTACAAGTATCACTAATGGTCACTTTCTGGGCCTGTAATGGAATTTAAGCCTATTTGTTCTTCGGATTATAGTCTATGTTTACCCGTCATGAAGCTGTTGGATAAAAGAAATGCAGTCGTTCTACATCATGCCTTATCATGGCATTGGAATCCTCACAGTTCATTCCTATCTATAACTATTGTTCAAGTTTCTTCTCTACTCTTTCTTGTGCTTTTATTTCAGTCATTACATATTCTATCAATTTCAACTGTCCTCAGCCTTTTGCCCTCAGATGTGTATTCTTCATATATTTTCTTTATTTTGCTGTGTGTCATCATATTGTTAACATGTATCCTTCTTTTTGACCTATACTGTTTATCCTTAGTTTGTTGATTTAAATTTCACCCATTTTGTTTCCTGAGATACACCATTTCCATATAGTTACTTTACATGAAGACAACAGTAAAACATAAAAAGTAGGCAGCAGCCCAGAAAATCACAGCCTTTACATACTATACTATATGTACTATTTATATAATGGGTTAGGTATTCAGGCTTCTATCCAGTAGGGATCTACACATCATACACTTTTGTTAAACCTGATATTTTTAAGGAGGTAAGATTTGAGAGGATTTCCTTCTTTATATGACATACCTGTCAGTCAGCATGATATTCAGAACCCACTGTTAAGTACCTTTCTAGGCAGAGAAAAGAACCAGTTTCAGTTTGGATATGTTTGAAGTACTCTGTTCTTGACTCATATTCCTGTATTGACCCAGCTCCTTGATATTTTACATTTTAAGTTGTGGATTAATGCATATCTGTAACTGGTCCAGGATGTATTGCTAACTTGAGGTGATGGGTTAATCCACCACCATTGTTTTGCTGCAATGATAAAATTGCAGCAGGCAAGCAGGTTAGCTTTAGTGCATATTAATGGCGAGCATATCATGGTACATGAAGTTGGTACGATAGAAGAAGTGTACAATTCAAGTGCATGTGTGTGTGCAAAGTTTCTGTTCTAGTTTGCTTTGAAGGCAGTTTGAATATCATTATAGTGGTATAAAAGGCAGTAACTTGATCAAAGTTCTAGGTAAGAAAGTTTTTATTTCTCTGTATCAGAAGGATGTGCTGTGGAGGACAATCTGAAGATAAGAATACCAACAATAGAATCATTTTTTTTTTGTTTTTACTGATTTTTCAAATAGCATATGTCTTTCTGTTATGTTGAAAATTTTTACTATGTTATCCATTGAATGATTTAACATATGCCCAAATAAAGATTAGATTGATGTTCCATATGAAGATCTGCTGAAAAATGTGTGTATATATATAAAGTTTTTCATAGGTACTCATGACATTTGACTAAATCTACCAACTAATAATAAATACCATTGAATTATTGGCCTCATCAAGTAGTAGACAAACAGTTGCTTCCTGGATTTGTGGGTGTGATATTATTTATAATTTTATTTAATCATTTACTAATTCACTGTGCACCTATTATGCTGGGGATAGTATTTGGCATAGTGGGGAATGTAAAGATGATTAAGACACAGTCATGTCTACTAAAAATGTGTAGTCTAGTGGTATGCTATAGTACATTTCTTAGATTTGGCCCTTACTATAATAATGTGTTAATTCCTTAATTCTTTCACATGATAAAATTCTAATTATTATTGTTATGGTCACATATTTAATTTACATCTTCAGTGTTCTGAATACTGAATTTAATGTACTACCAATATATTTAAACAGACTATAATCCCTGAAAGATAAAGATAAAATATTATAAATATAAATATAAAATATTATGATAAAAACACTTTCATAATTTTAAATGGTTTTAACTGGTTTTTAATCTTTTCACTCTCTTTTGTTGGATTCCTTTATTTGGGAGAAGACAGGGGAAGGGACAGTTGGCATGTTGGCATTTGGTGTTGAAAATCCAGTGTGAATATAAACCCTGTTGCGGGAAGTCAGGGACCCCAAACAGAGGGACCGGCTGAAGCTACGGCAGAACATAAATTGTGAAGATTTCATGGACATTTATTAGTTCCCCACGTTAATACTTTTATAATTTCTTATGCCTGTCTTTACTGCTGTCTCTGAACATAAATTGTGAAGATTTCATGGACACTTATCACTTCCCCAGTCAATACCCTTGTGATTTCCTACGCCTGTCTTTACTTTAATCTCTTAATCCCGTCATCTTCGTAAGCTGAGGAGGATGTATGTCGCCTCAGGACTGTGTGATGATTGCATTAACTGCACAAATTGTTTGTAGAGCACGTGTGTTTGAACAATATGAAATCTGGGCATCTTGAGAAAAGAACAGGATAACAGCAATGTTTAGGGAACAAGAGAGATAAGACTTCTGGTCGCTGGTGAGCTAGACGAAACAGAGCCATATTTCTCTTCTTTCAAATGCAAATAGGAGAAATATCGCTGAATTCTTTTTCTCAGTAAGGAACATCCCTGAGAAAGAGAATGCACCCTAAGGGTAGGTCTATAGACGGCCCCCTGAGGGTGACTGCCTTTTACAGTTGAAGCTGAAGGGATGAAATAAGCCCCGTCTCCTGTAGCGCTCCCAGGCTTATTGGGACAAGGAAATTCTTGCCTAATAAATTTTGGTCAGACAGGTTGTCTGCTCTCAAACCCTGTTTCCTGATAAGATGTTATCAATGACAGTGCGTACCGGAAACTTCATTAGCAATTTTAATTTCGCACCATCCTGTGGTCCTGTGATCTCGCCCTGCGTCCACTTGCTTTGTGATATTTTATTACCTTGTGAAGTATGTGATCTCTGTGTTGGTACCAGAAACTGAGGCAATTGCAGGAGTTGCTGATGGCCTCACAAATCTTAACCCTGCCACTTGGGTTAAGACCATCGGAAGTACTACTATTGTAAATTTCGTATTAATCCTTGTGTGCCTGTTCTGTCTGTTGTTAGTCTGCATGTATACCCAGAAGTTCCAAAGAGACAGCGACCATCGAGAACGAGCCATGATGACGATGGTGGTTTTATTCAAAAGAAAAGGGGGAAATGTGGGGAAAAGAAAGAGAGATCAGACTGTTACTGTGTCTATGTAGAAAGAAGTAGACATAAGATACTCCATTTTGTTCTGTACTAAGAAAAATTCTTCTGCCTTGAGATACTGTTAGTCTCTAACCCTACCCCCAACCCTGTCCTTACAAGAGACATGTGCTGTGGTGACTCAAGGTTTGATGGATTTAGGGCTGTGCAGGATGTGCTTTGTTAAACAAGTGCCTGAAGGCAGTATGCTTGTGAAAAGTCATCACCATTCTCTTAATCTCAAGTACCCAGGGACACATACACTGCGGAAGGTTGCAGGGACCTCTGCCTGGGAAAGCTAGGTATTGTCCAAGGTTTCTCCCCATGTGATAGTCTGAAATATGGCCTTGTGGGAAGGGAAAGACCTGATCGTCCCCCAGCCCGACACCCATGAAGGGTCTGTGCTGAGGAATTAGTAAAAGAGGAAAGAAGGCCTCTTGGCAGTTGAGATAGAGAAAGGCATCTGTCTCCTGCCCGTCCCTGGGCAATGGAACGTCTTGGTGTAAAACCCGATTGTATGTTCTATTTACTGAGATAGGAGAAAACCGCCTTAGGGCTGGAGGTGGGATGTGCTAGTGGCAATGCTGCTCTTTATGCACTGAAAATGTTTATGGAAATGTTTGCATATGTACATCAAGGCACAGCACTTTTCCTTAAACTTACTCATGTCACAGAGATCTTTATTCATATGTCTTTCTGCTGACCTTCTCCCTACTATAACCCTATTATCCTGCCACTTGCCCTTTTTCTAAAAGATGGTAAAGATAATTATCAATAAATACTGAGAGAACTCAGAGACCGGTGCCGGCACGGGTCCTCGGTATGCTGAGCCCACGTTGGGCGCCAGACGAAGGGGTGACCTGCCCCTGCACACCTGTGGGCGTTTCTCATCAGGTGGAACGAGAGACTTGAGAAAAGAAAGAGACACAGAGACAAAGTATAGAGAAAGGAAAGTGGGCCCAGGGCACTGGCGCTCAGCATACAGGGTTTTACACCAAGCCGTTCCATTGCCCAGGGATGGGCAGGAGACAGATGCCTTTCTCTATCTCAACCTACAAGAGGCCTTCTTTCCTGTTTTACTAATCTTCCTCAGCACAGACCCTTCATGGGTGTCAGGCTTGGGGACGATCAGGTCTTTCCCTTCCCGCGAGGCCATATTTCAGACTATCTCATGGGGAGAAACCTTGGACAACACCTATCTTTCCTAGGCAGAGGTCCCTGGGACCTTCCATAGTGTATGTGTGCCCGGGTACTAGAGATTAAGAGAATGATGATGACTTTTAACAAGCATACTGCCTTCAGGCACTTGTTTAACAAAGCACATCCTGCACAGCCCCAAATTCATCAATCCTTGAGTCACCACAGCACATGTCTCTTGCAAGGACAGGGTTGGGGATAGGGTTAGAGATTAACAGTGTCACAAGGCAGAAGAATTTTTCTTAATACAAAACAAAATGGAGTATCTTATGTCTACTTCTTTCTACATAGACGGAGTAACAGTCTGATCTGTCTTTCTTTTCCCCACAAAACCCAAGAGGAGACTTTTGATTTTCTGATTTCTAGTTCCATAACATGCAAGGTGAAGAGCCACAGGAGACGAAGGTGGAGGGATAAGTAGGTGCCTATCATGAAGTGCCTTATATATACCATACTAAGAAGCCAGAAATGAGGTGGGATCCTCTAAAGGGTTTTAAGTGAGGAAATGACCTCTTAATTTTATTGAGAAAAAGCACTTCAGCAATTGAGTCTGGAAGAAGGGGTAGAAAGAAAGCAGACCAGAGCCTGTGAGACTGTTAGAAGACAATTAATGGAAATCAGGGTGAAGTATAGTGAGGGCATGAACTGAAACAGCGACTGTGAAGCTATGAGGAATGTAAGAGGAATAGATTCAAGAGATTTTTAGGAAGTAGAATTGATAAGATTTGAGTACTCTATCGGTGGAGGATGGAAGTTGGGTGCTGTTAAAGAAACAGAGAAGTTTAGGATGACTCTCAAGATATTTTTCTTGAGTGCCTGGGTGGTGCCATTTGCAGAAAAAAAAAAGGACTATTTTAGGAGTAGGAGTTTGGTGGGCAGCAAGAGGTCAGGAAGGAAGTGAGGGTAGAAATTTACGAAAGATATAAAAGATTCATTTGAATTTCAAACACAAATTTACCTTGCTTTGAGAAAACATGATGTGATTCTGTAACCTGAAAGAGTAAAAGTTAGAATAAGTGTGTTATGCTGAAGCTGAATAAGGGGAATGAGTTTCATGTAGAGTATTGATTAGGGAATTTCTGCTAGTAGAAAATAGGATGTCCAGAGTCAAATATTTATTTTTAGAGACATTGTTTCCCAGATTTTCTTTAATGACAGCTTTCCTCCATTTCATATCCAAAAGCTAGACTGGCTTATTCAACTGTGTTAACCTTAGAATGTGTCTGGGAGTCTTTGGTGAGTCACTACTTTAAGGGGGTATCTATTTGAGGAGGCACTATGGTAATGAAAGCAAGTCAAATACCAAATGTATGGATTGCTATTTAAATAATCTTGCACAAACCACTTAACCTCTTTGAGTTTCCATTTTCCCACTTTTAAAATAAGAGGGTTGAATCAGATGATCTCTGATAACCTTTTTATAGTAAGAGCCCTATGATTTTATGACCCTGTGAATAGCATGATTATAGCTATAGGATTAACATCTTCAGGAAATTTAACAGCAGACTTCCAGTTAAACTTGGTGATTGAACACATGTTTTTCCTTGCTCCTTCCTAGTAAGGGACTAAAAATTTGAGCAAAAGACTAAAAAATATATAAATCCACAGGCATAAGGAAGAGGAAGCAACGTATTAAAGAGACCCAACTTTTGGAAGATGTAAAGGAGGAATTGGCAGAACTGGGAAAGCTGAATACATGTGACTGGAAAGTGTTGGATCAATGAGAAACAAGACAGTTCATACTCCAGAACCTATTTAAGAATTAGAGGCAGTATGTCCCATGGAAAACAGTAGCTGAAGTAAAAATAAAGTATAATTAATATACTCAGAGAGATAGCAGAAGATACTGCTTCTATGAAACATGACAAGATTGTATAAAAAGAAGAAATAACCAGAGAATAAGCACTCTTATAATAACTGAAATAATAGCTTTTATATGATTGAAATTTTCCTGAAAATAGAGCAAAAAAAGTCAAATAAATGGAAAATAGGAGAGTAAAGATAAAATCAGACAAATGATTCAACAAATCTGATTAATGGGAAATTCAGAAGGCAGGCGAGAGCAAAGAAAATGATAGGGAAGAAACTGTTATAAAAGTATATAGCAAAATTTTTCAGCTCTAAAGGACACAAGGTTCCAGTTTGGAAGGGTCTTCTGAGTGCCCATAAAAATGTGAAAGGAAATCCATGCCAAGATACATAATTGGAAAATTTCAGAATAGCAGTAATCAATAGATGATAATAGAAAGTTCCAGAGAGAAAATATAGGCCCCATACACTGGGCTCAAGAACCAGAATGGTATTTGATTTCTTAATGACAACATTCAAAGCTAGAAGATGTGGTTTTAAAATTCTGAGAGAAGGCCGGGCACGGTGGCTCATGCCTGTATTCCCAACACTTTGGGAGGCTGAGGCAGGTAGATTACCTGAGGTCAGGAGCTCGAGACCAGCCTGACCAACGTGGTGTAACCCCATCTCTAAAAAATTTAAAATTAGCTGGGTGTGGTGGCACATGCCTGTAATCCTAGCTACTTGGGAGGCTGAGGCAGGAGAATCACTTGAACCTGGGAGGTGGAGGTTGCAGTGAGCCAAGATTTTGCCCTTGCACTCCAACCTGGGAAACGAGAGCGAAACTCCGTCTCATTAAAAATAAATAAATAAATAAGAGAGAAAATTACTCTTAACTTCGAATTCCACACCCAAACTACCAATTAGGTATAAGGGTAGAAAAAATTTTTTATTTTTAGACACATTGCTCTCCAAATATACCCCCCACATTTGCTTTCTCAGGAATTGTTTCAAGGATATGCTACATCCAAATGAGGAAAAACTGAGGAGGAAAGACCAAGATAGAAGGTTCAGGAAACAGGTGATTAAAATGAGATGAGAAATGTGAAGGGAAGTTCCTGGATAACTTCGGTACATTGATCTTAAAAATAAGCAGTCTTTACTTGAGCTAGACGATGGAGAACTCCAGAAAGGGATGTCTTAAGGGAAAAAAATTAGAATAGGATTCTTCATGTGTAAGAGTGTGAAATATTATATTTGTAGAGGTTTTACATTTTTGTTGCAAACATTGGGAATGGGGGGGCAAAGTGACAATATTAACTCTAGGAAGGAAATATTGTTACTACTCAAGGTACCAAATATATTCAAAAATACTACTTCACTGATTACTGGAAGGATGAAAGAAAGGGAAATGAGGTAGTGTCAAAGAACTAAGTCTTCTGCCATGATAGGAAGTTAATATGTCTAAAATTTATAAATAAACATAACAGTATAAGCATATTATTTAGAAATGAGGCAAACACTAGAATGAGTTTTGGCAGAGGGTCAAAGTTTTGCATACGGGATGCTGTATTTTGTATAAACTTTGTGGTCCTATTTAACTGGTAAACTATATGTGTGTGTGTGTGTGTGTTGCTTTGACAATAATGAGAAATAACTAAAAATTCTAACAGATTTCTAAATGCTATGAGCTGAATGTTTGTGTCACCTCAAAATTCATATATTGAAAACCTAATCTTTAATGTGACAGCATTTATACATGGGACTTTGGTAGATAATTAAGCCATGAAGGTGAGGCCCTCAAGATGGGAATAGTGCCCTTATAGAAGCTTGCTTCAACTCCATCTCTTGGCCCTCCATCATGTGAGGACACAGTGAGAAGACTACTATATGCAAACCAGGACAAGGGCATTCACCAGAACCTGGTCATGCTGGCATTCTAATCTCAGACTTCTCAGCCTTCAGAACTGTGAGAAATACATTTTTTTGTTGTTGTTAAACTCTGTTGTTTAACCAAGTGTGTGGTAATTTATTATTATTGCAGCTTGAACTAAGATACCAAGTATTTTGGACTTTGATTTTTCAGGTAGTAGATTAACTCATGATGAAGTGTATATATTTTCGTTATCTGCAGGAATTAAAGTTATACCTTGACATTATATTTGAAGGGGTTTTCGTATGCTGTTTGAATGGTAAAAGCAATGATGAAGAATCTAAAAGTTGTTGCTACAATTCTAAGACCTTAAATATATGTTACAAAATTTAAAAAGGCATTAACTATTGATAGCTAAGGAGAAATAAAAAATGACAGATAAACTTTCATTTGGTTTGGTAGGTATAATCCTAGACAAATTAAACATAGTTGCTTTGTTAAACAAAGAATAGTTTCCCTTCATTCTAAGTAGTTTTTAAATACTTAATATATTTCTCCCCTCAAAAACTTTGCATGGCTAGTGCATCTATGCTCACGGAATGTTTTTAACTGTTTGCTGACTCATTAGCTATTCATCTGTAGCTAATATGAGGCACTTTTGTTGTGGTTTACAAAAATATGGACGTTATGTGATTTGGTGCATGCATTTCAGAATTTAGATTGTCTTTTAATAATCAAAAACATGCTTTGCCAAAAATCTAGTATGAGTGTGCTCAAAATATCAAGTGACTTTTGAATTTTTAAAATAAAAACATTCCAACAATAAAAACCCAACAGCAAACAAACAAAAAACCCTAGAACTTGTCTTGTAAACAAAAGTGTTTAGCAGACATCCTTAAACCTCCTTGAGAGAAATTTTAGAACATAAGAGAGGCAGAGACCAAGATAGAAAGGGGGGAAATTTCTCCTTGAATTTTTCTTTGAACCAAGGACGTTTGGTTTTGGGAGGAAAAGAAGGAGAGAAGAAATGAAGAAAGAACATGATTTGTCTCAAAGATTTATTTTGTAATTGATTGTAGCTTATAAAGGTTTTCATTGATAGTGTATGGGAGAGAGAATTGTAAGTTTCAATGCTGACACTTTGAAGAGTTGCCCTGTTATTGCAGCTGCTTGGGCAGCCTTGCTCAAACATCAATGGTGCATTGTGGCAGTTTGCTCTGCTTCCCTGTTTCTGATGGACGTTCTCCAGGCAGTGAAGGGCAAAGGGGCTGGCAATGCTGGTAACTGGCATAATAGGAGTTGTTGGATCAGTTTTGAGTGTATGTGTGTGAACTGAACATTTAATGACAAATTCTGTGTTATGGTTAGTCTAAGCTGAGTATCAGAATGTACTTTATGTTCAATTAATGTAGACTGGAATATATTTTTATATTGTCATTTTATAGCAGAGAGTACATAATGTTTAGGGTGCATAATTTGTAGTGGTTGGTAAAAAG
Organism: Theropithecus gelada; assembly: GCF_003255815.1. NCBI lineage: Eukaryota > Metazoa > Chordata > Mammalia > Primates > Cercopithecidae > Theropithecus > Theropithecus gelada. Next base: position 34,974,571 of record NC_037669.1, on the reverse strand, counting down.
GACCAATGCTTGCAGCCTGAACAAAAAAAAAATTCAAGATGCACTCAGATATAATCACACTGAAATATTTCTGTCATAAAATAAATAATTGACTTTTACTGCTCATAATATTGTATTTTTTTAAGGATACCCATATTAAATAGTTTCAGCTGTTTGTGAAAATCTGTTCTGATTTTTTTTTTGCCCTCTTTTGTGTGTGTACAAGAACACTCTAATTTACTCTTTTAGAATCATAAACTTTTAGAAGAGATTTGAAAAGTCACCCCAGACTGCATAGATAGAGGCATTACTTAGGAGAATATGATGTAATGTTCAGAGATGACACAGAGAAGGGAGAGATGATGAACAAATATTTTGCCTATATTTTTCTTTGCCAAGAAGAATAATCTTCAAATTAGAAGAAATGAATGGAAATCAATAAATTGGTTAATAGGAGACTATTTTGGCAAATTTACAATCAAAATCCACAGTTTGGTAACTTTTATTCAAGAATGATATTGACCATAATTTTTTTAAAAATTTGCATATTTATATAATGTGTGTTTTTCAAAGCATCACAATGTATGTATTCACTGAATCCTTATGGGAATCCTGAAAAGTAAACAGGGATGACTTTGCATTTTACAGGTGAGGAAACCAAAAGGAAGCAACTAGCAAGTATTAAGCAGTAGGCGGTAGGTCATACATTTTCACTTATTCTCATTTAATAATCACCATACCCCAAGAAAATATTGTGTCAACTGAAAGTAAATATTTTTTTTTCAAGCCATACTACTGTCTATCAGAGCAACTGGAATCCAAACCTATGGACTTTTGCTCCAAAGTCTATACTTTTTTTTAACTGAACATCATAACTTCCAGAAATGATCACATTTGGAGAATTGGAAGATATAAAATAATAGACACAAGCAAATATATAAAATATTAAAGATAAAATAAAGATGAATTATCTAACCTATAGAGTTAACTTTATCTCCTGCAAAATTCTGAAATATTGAATAGATTATTTGTGAGCATGTAGAAACCAAGGTGTTATTTTACCAAGAACAAGTCATGTCATACTAATCTCATTTCTCCTTTTCTGATAAAGTTAACTAGGTTGTTAGCTAAGAAAATTTTGAAAACATATATATCTTGGTGTAAACAAGGGATTTGACAAAATGATGGCAGTTGATTTAGGGAGATTCATAAGTTATTTGAAAAACTTCACCCATATAGTCTTGTTTAATTTTCTTTTCTGAGGCAAGTATTTGTGAATAGCCTACTAAATACAAAGCAATTTACTATCCACTGTGGGATACCTCTTTTGAAAAAAGAGAGTGTAAAACATGGAAGCTCCTTTCCAGAACTTAATTGCTTAGTATAGAAGCTAAGAAGAAAAATATAAATCACATAAATGCCCTGTGATGAATATCTTAAGAAAGAATCCTCTCAGCATGGATCTGGGGAAAGCCTTCCTGTAGAGGTGGCATTTTAACTGAAATTGAATTATGGATAGGGTTTGCATATAAAGAAATAGGGGAAAAGTTTGTAAGTGATAACATTAGCTCACATTCATTGAATATATTGTTTCCTTTATTCTTCATAACAATCATTTTGAGGTAGATTCTATATTATTATTTCTACACGGACATAGTAATATGAAGTCAAAGATGCTTTAAGTGTAACTTGCTTTATAAACTAGTTGGATCAGGATTTGAACTTAAGACAGTTTACCGTAGATCTCATTCTCTTAAAAATAGAATCAAGAAAATGGGTGTTAAAGAGGTTGTTTGAGTAATGATACAAAGTTCAACATGGCTAGAATATAGGTATGCCCAAAGGAAGATAGTAAGTGACCTTGTTTGATCTTGTTGTCTTAAATAGTATTTTATATATCAGTGGTTTGGGTGAGAAAATAAGGAATTGCTATACAATTTTCAGGTTGTTCAAAGATAAAACACTGAATAAATATAATTCTGGTATTTTATTTCAAAATATTAACAACATAACCAGATACCATATAAAAGACATGGTTGTCTTTTTTATATATATATAAAAATATGTATCTTATATGGCATATATTTATATACCATATAAATATGGTATATATTTATATTTATACCATATAAAAGACATAAACCCTGAAATTTATATGACATAATAGGGAGAGGTATACACTTGAAATTAATGTCTTCTGTTGCATAGAAAAAATTTTAGCTTGGATATACTTTCCTTATCATAATGTACAGAAGGGAAACCTAAACAGAGCACCGTGATCACACTGAGATTAGGAGATAGAAATTTAAATTCAGGGAGATGAGGCAGTAGAATTTGCAGGTAGAATACTGGAGGAAGGGAGATATACAGACAAGGAGCTTCAGAAATCTGCAAAAGGATTGCCTTGAGCCTATTGAATGCTGAATATTAAACTGTGCATACTTTGGGTAAACCTCCAGAAGGCCGGCAAAGAACAACCAGAGAGCTGAAGAGGTGAACCACTCCTAGAGCTTTCGGGGATGGGAAGTGTTTGAGTTTTTTTCTGCCAAAGCGGAGAGACTTTGTTAATAGCCAGGGAAAAGAGATCCCAAAAAGGATAATTCTTTTTCAGTAGGGCCTAACAAGCCTGCCGTAATAGAGCTTAAGAATAAGACTCAAAAGAACCAAACTGATTGCAAGCTATTAACCAGCCTGCCAGAAAAATGTCTAATAGTCTAATACTTTGTAAAGGAATTTAACAAAATTCAGCAGTCCAACAACAAAAAGTTTATGATGAATGACATCAAAATAAAATTTACGTTACATGATAAAGCTGGAAAATGTGATATGTAACTGGGAAAAAAATTACCAATGAAAAAACGTGAAAAAATGACAGAGATGATGGAATTAGAAGAAAAATATTTTGTAACAGCTATTATAAATATGATCAAGGATTTAAAGGAAAACTTGACTATGATGAAGAGAGAAATGAGTGACATAAAAGGGAACTAAATGGAACTTTTAGAGATGAAAAATATATTTGGAACGAAAAAGTTTACTACATTGGTATAATAGGATATTAGATACTACAGAAAAAGGATTAGTGAATGTGAAGACATAGCAATAGAAACTATCCAATCTGAAGCACACACACAATCTGAGAAAAAAGATTGAAACAGACACACAAATATAACCTCAGAGATTTATGGGACACTACGAAGCAGTTTAACACGTATGTTAGTCCTAAAAAGGAGGTGGGGAAGGAAGGCTGAAAAATTACTTGGATAATGAAAGGCTTTTATATATATATATATTTGTGTATATAGTGTATCTATATTATATATAGTATATAATATATAGTGTGTATATATGGTAAATAAATAAAAATATATATAGTAAATAAATAAATATGTGTGTGTATATATATATGGAGTCTTGCTCTGTTGCCCAGGCTGGAGTGCAGTGGCATATCTTGGCTCACTGCAACCTCTGCCTCCTGGGTTCAAGCAATTCTCCTGCCTCAGCCTCCTGAGTACCTGGGACTACAGGCAACCCCCACCTTCCCTGGCTAATTTTTGTAATTTTAGTAGAGACAGGGTTTTGCCATGTTGGCCAGGCTGGTCTCAAACTCCTGACCTCAAGTGATCTGCCTGCCTCAGCTTCCCAAAGTGCTGAGATTAGAGGCATGACCCATCATGCCTGGCCACTGAAAATATTTCAGATTTAACTAAAACTATATTTACAAAGATCTAGAGATTTCAACTATAAGTAAGAGGAGAAAAATGAAGGAAATGGCATCAAGACACATGATACTAAAATTGTTGAAAACAATTGATAACAAGAAAATCCCAAAAAGAGACAGGAAATGGAGGCATTACATACAGGAGGAAGACAAAAATATTAAATACTTCTTGTTAGAAACAATACAAACTAGAAGACTTAGAATTTCATTGGTATGGTTTGGCTATGTCCCCACCCAAATCTCATCATGAATTGTAGTTCCCATAATCCCCGTGTTGTGGGAGGGACCCATGGGAGGTAATGTAATCATGGGAGTGGTTACCTCATGCTGTTCTCATGATAATGAGTGATCTCTGATGGTTTATAAGGGGCTTTTCCCCTTTTTGCTCAGCACTTCTTGCTGCTGCCATGTGAAGAAGGATGTGTTTGCCTCCTCTTCCGTCATGATTGTACATTTCCTGAGGCCACCCCAGTTGTGCTGAACTGTGAGTCAATTAAACTTCTTTCCTTTATAAATTACCCAGTCTTGAGTATATCTTTATTAGCAGTGTGAGAATGGACTAATATAGACATTTTAAAAATGCTGAAAGATAAAAAGTCAACCTAGAATTCTATAAAATAAAGATTTTTGGGGACATAAAAGTTGGAAGAGAAATCATCACCCACAGACAAGCACTACAAGATGTGTTAATGGAGGTTCTTCAGGAAGAAGGAAAATGAAACCAAATAAGATGGAAATTTATAATAACACAAAGTAAAGAGGAGTACCAGAAATAGTAAATACATGAGTAAATATAACATACTTTTTTCTTTTAAAATTTTATTTAAAAGATAACTCTTTGCAGCAAAATAATTAACAATGTATTGTGGGTTATATAGTAGATGTTTGACATAAATTACATAAATAATTGGAGCAGGGAAATAGAAATGTGTTGTTGAAATGATCTGATATTATATATGAAGTGGTATATTATTATTTCAAGGTAGCCTTGATAAGTTAAAGTTACATATTGCAAACCTTACAATAATCATTACAAAATAAAGAGATATAACGATAAGGCCAAAATAGAGATAAAATGGAACATTGGATACTCAACTAATTCAAAATAAGGCAGACCAAGAGAAAAAAAAAAATAAAGAACACATGAGACAGAAAAGAAATACGAAGTTAAAGTTAATGAATTTAAACCTATATCAATAAATGCAATGACAAAAATTGCAGTCAATAATTGCAATGACAGTTGCAATAGCAGCTCATCCACCGGGGTGTTGGAGAAGACAGAAGGATGATGAAATGGTGTTGACTGTTTTGACTCTATAATAATTTTGAAAAATATGTTTAAGTAATTAGAATATGTAGATTATTTTTATTCTAAACAGAGAATTTATACAAGCACATATATTCTGGAATAGATAAGCTCAAAGTATGCTGCAACAGAATGACTCCAACTCCTTGAGGCTCTCATTAGACACAAACCTGTTATTGTTAAGTAGCTATGTCTCAATCCAAATTTTCTGGCTAAGTAAAAGAGAATAAATTCTTTCTTATTCTACTTCTTTGCTCCTCCGTTTCTCATATTAAGCCCAAACACCCTATAATGAAATATGGATAACCACTTATGTAAATGGTATAACAAAATTGAGATGGTAAGATTTGGCTACTAAAGATCTAGGTAGCTTTATGATTTATTATTTTCTGGATATAAACAGAAGATCCTCCTGATGCTATCCACATACCCTCAGGCAACCATTAGTATAGTTTGGTATTTTAAAAATGACTTTTGAAGAGAAGACACTTTTTAAAATGCAAAAATGGCAACATATAATACATATTATTCTATAACCTAACTTTTTAAAATGCAAAAATATGAAAGATGCTTGTTTTTCAAGTATTTATGTGTATCAGTGCCCATGACTCTTTGCAAATCATGCATGACTTGTATGATTATTTCTTTAGGATAAAATCATTGCCAGGTTGCAGGGGCATGAGTGAGCACATATAGGGTTATGATGCATATTGCCAGAATACTCTTCAGAAATTCTTTACCTCTCACAGGATTGTGTTAGTTTCTCTACCCCCTCATTGATACTAAACATTTTCAGTCTAAGCCAAGGTAAAAAGTGATACCCATGACCTTTTCATTTTGTATTTCCTTTATTTTTTGAGTATCTCTTTATATGTTTACTAGTCATTTGAACTACTGTGAAATTTCTATTCACTTACTTGCATGTTTTTTATCCTGCTGTAAAAATGTTTTACATACTCCCACACATGCTTATATGTATCTCATTATTTTGTAAGACTGTATTTTAAAGATATTCCCTTTTTGACATATATAAAATATTTTCACCCTTTGGCATTTGACTTCTAACTTTTATGTGGAATTATTTACTCTAAAGATGTTTTCAGTTTTTATGTAGTCATATCTCTCAACTTTTTGAGGTTTCTTTACCTTGGATTATGCTAAGGAACATTTTTCTACCCCAAAGCTATGAAAATATTCTTAGTGTTTTCTTATAATACGTTTATTGTATTGTTTTCTATAATTAATTTCAATGCTCTGTATTTATTTTAGTGTATGAATTTCACTTGTTTAGCTAATGAAGTAAACATGAGCCAGCAAAAGATTATGAAACATGGTAAACTTCTGTGATTGATAATGATAAAGTTATAATATTACTAGAAAAATAAAAAATGACATTCATTGAGCTTTTATTGTCTTCTAGGGACAGTGTTTTTAAAATTCTTTATCTTTACAACAATGTGATATGTTAGATATTCGTATCTCTATTATCTCATTGTAACGGTGAAGAAACAGATTCAGTAGCTAACCCTGATTTTTCATACTGGGTGTTTGCTATCTATTGTCATATAACAAATTACCAGAGACTTAGCAGCTTAAAACAACAAACATTAATCTTACTATTTCTGTGGGTCAGGAATTTGGGGGCTGCTTTACTGGGTGCTTCTAACTCAGAGCCTCTTATAGGTTGCAGTGAAGGTATTGGCCAGGTCAGTGGTCATCTAACGAATAGAGAAATCTGTTTCCAAAATGGCTTAATCCTATGGTTCTCGGTAGGAAGTCTCAGTTTCTGACCACAAAGTCCTCTCTGTAAGGCTGCTTGAATGTCCTTATGACATGACAGTTGGTTTCTCCCAAGGCTAGTGGTCAGTGAGAGAGAGAGGTTACCAGGAGGGAGCAAAATATTGTAAGTTAGAGGGAGCAAAAGTTTGTAAATTAAAATTACTCTGTGGCTATATATATTAGTGATAAGAGAAAGAAGTCCAACAAACTGGGACCTTCATTGTGTACATGACTTTGTCTCAAGGAGCCCCTGGAATGTTTGTCTGCTGTCAGGAATACATGGACTCCTATAAAAGTTTTGATTTCTATAAGAACTCAGACCGGAGGTTGAAGACCTTCTACATGAATTAGCAGGAGAATTGAGGCAAGTTCTAACCCTTCTTATAATTAATTTCTGCATTTTCCTGATGCCTGTAAGTCACTATAAGAGTAAAATACTGAGTGTGAAAAGCATAAAGAGCTAAGAAAAATTAAAATTATTGTGTTACTTTTATGAATACATGTAGGGATATTAATCATCCCACTATGGACCAACCTGGGAGCCATTCCTAGTTTTTTATTTGTTTTATGATTTATAATAATCAGAGTGTCAAATCAGTTGATTTTGTATTATCTAAGTAATTGTTGCTTGCGCGATAATGGTTAACCTTAAATATTCCTCCTGTTTGGCAAATAATTAATTATGCATTATTAATTTTCACTGAACTATGTAGTCTTAGCCTAGAGAGACTCAAAATAGAACATGCTGTAGTGTTCTAATGGAATACTTGACTGGGAAAAGATTTGAGTTGGAGTTCTAATGCTGCTACTGAGTAAGTGCAAAAATGTGAGATAATTCATACCATCTATCTAAGCCTAAGTTCTTCATTTTTAATATTAAGACGTTAGTTGAGAAGCTTACAAACTTGCTATGATTCAAATTGTTGAGCTTAAATTTAAAAAGTTTAAAGAATAATTAAACTGGATGACTATTCAGTGCTTTCCCGGAAATACAAATGAAAAAGAACAGCCTATGTTGAAAGTTGACATGGTGGCTTTTATTGCTCCCTATAAACAGATCATTTGATATTTTTATCATAATAAGAAGTATTTTTTCACAGCTATTTCTCTATAGTTTGTGTCTTCATAAGTTGAGTCATAGGCTTTCTGTCTTGGGTGTGTGAAAAGCATTGTGTATTTTTCAATGCCTCACATGTTAAAATTTGGAATATTTAATTTTACAAAGCAGATATTGATTAATGGGAGACAGTCGGCTACGATTATGCCTACAGAGTAAAGAACTAATTTAAACAATTTAACATGAAAGCCCAATTTAATTGAAATTGCAATCATTAGTAGTTTATGGGAGAGTTTTTTGCAATGTAGTGATAAACCAACCATAAACTAAACCCAATAAAATCTTTGCAACGTGTCCTAATACCAATACATTCTGTTGTTTTCATCCTTTCTTCCTCTTTATTTTTCTGGATATTATCATCTTAATCTCTTAGAAGTTTGATTCAGAATTTAAGTATCAGACTGGTTTATAGGGCATTCAAATAATACAAGCAGAGAACAAATTATTCGCAGGTTTCAATACGGAAATTCTTAAATTATAGAATGTATATGTATTCTAATGAAAGTTAGGATGAAATACAGTAGAATCTCTTCAATAAATGTAAGTTAATATACACATATTTAATTTACACAAATTTAACTATATGCATTCATTTAAAAAAGAAATTTATATCAAATTATTGAGCAAGTACTCTCACTATTCCACTTAAATAAGCTCTTGCTGATTAGTGAACTCACCGCTCTGAGAGAGATTGGAGTTATGGTTGGCTTCCATCCCTGTTTACTTCTCAGGATGTGGGCATCTTGCCATTCTGAATGGTTCTAATATTTGATGACACCCAAAAATACATAGCTTTGACCTAAAACCAATTCAGTTACTTTATATGGTTTTGAACTGAAATAAAAGCAAAACAAATAAACAAGAAACAGTTCCAATGATGAAGGAAAAGAAAAGCTCTGTTGGATTCATAGGGAGAAGATTTATAGTCTCCAATGTGTTACATCTTTTAAAGGGATAAATCAAATATTTTAAAGTCACTATTTCTCGTTTGGATTTCACAGGAAAACAACATAGGCTTTGTTTTGTACTTCTTTATCTGTGGTTAACAATATTTAGTTCAGGGTGAATTACTGTTCTTGAAAGGGGAGCTAAAATGGCTAAACCACAGCAGAGAGAATTATAGGCAGTGATGTCAGCATTCAGATTAGCCTTTACTGTGGGTTTTAGTGAAGAGTACAAAAAACTGAAGAGTACAAAAAACTGAATGACCATAGAGATTGATTAGCTATAAAGATTTTTGAAATTAATTAAAAATTCAATTAAAGAAAATTGTTATTAATAAAAACAACTCAAACATCAAAATGTTTACAGTGCTCATTTTACAGTGATGGGATTCTGAATAATTTTATTTTCTGAAATTTCTAGCTTTTTGCATTTTCTGAGTTTCCTATAATAGCATTTATGGTTTATAGTGAAAATTAGATATACCTCAAACATGATAACAAAACTCTCAGTAATTTAAATATATGATTTCTTAAATTAGCTCACTTTTGTGTGTGTGTGTGTGTGTGTAGGATAATCAGTGATAGGAATGAAAACTTGACAAGCTTCTTCCTGAACAATATATTTGTCTTTTAGTTAAACTTTGCAGGAAGATGATGAATTTCCATTTATTATTACAGCATAATTATAATCTCATCTCTTTAACTCCATATTTCTTTAGTATACGAGATAGTACTGTGGTCTAGTCACTTTTTTTTTTTTTTTTGAGAAAGAGTCTCACTCTGTCACCTAGGCTGTAGTGCGCTGGTGCAATTTCCACTCACTGCAACCTCTAACTCCCTGGTTCTAGCGATTCTCCTGCCTCAGCCTCCCGAGTAGCTGGGATTACAGGCATGTGCCACCATGCCCAGCTAATTTTTGTATTTTTATTAGAGGCAGGGTTTCACCATGTTGGCCAGGATTGTCTGGACGGACCTCGTGATCTGCCCACCTAGGCCTCCTAAAGTGCTGGGATTACAGGCGTGAGCCACCGTGCCTAACCACACTTTTATCTTTAGAAAGTTTTATATATCATTAAATTGTGGCTAAAGTCTCATCAATTAGGATTTCACTGGTATCGTTTGGCTCTGTGTCCCCACCCAAATCTCATGTTGTATTGTAATCCCTAATGTTGGGGGAGGGACTTGGTGGGAGGTGATAAGATCATGGGTGCAGATTTCCCCCTTGCTGTTCTCATGATAGTGAGTGAGTTCTCACCGAGATCTGGTTAGTTAAAAGTGTGTAGCACTTCCCTCTTCACTTTCTCTCTCCTGCTCTTCCATGGTAAGCCATGCTTGCTCCCCCTTCACCTTCTGCCATGATTGTAAGTTTTCTGAGGCCTCCCAGCCATGCTTCCTGTACAGCCTGTGGGACTGTTAAGTCAGTTAATCCTCTTTTCTTCATAAATTACCCAGTCGGAGGTAGGTCTTCATAGCAGTGTGAAACTAGATGAAGACAGAAAGTATAATTCTAAATGTATGATAATTCTTTGGAAACAGAACTTGCTGAAATTTGTCTTACAAAAGACGGGTTTGTCAAACACAAAGATACTATGGCCAGCATTTCCAGAATGATTTCTCGCCAGTTTAGGAGAACAAACTATTTTGAAGGTATAACTGTAACAACATTAATTCCTGTCCCAACAATTTACTAATCAACAGCTCTTACTTCCTATGAATATCTATGTATTCATTTAAAAAAGAACCTCTTCATATTAATCCTGGCCCCTATTAGCTTTAATTTGTTGGTCTCTAAACTCCTGCCCATCTATCATATCAGCTTAAGCATCACTTTCTCAGTGAAATATTCCCAAGCATGTCAATTTTTTTTCTCAGATGCTATCGTGGAATCTCATTTTTCTGTCCAAAATCTATTTATAATTATATAATAATTTTACGATTATTGATTAATGTCTGTTTCCCACAAGGCATTAGTAATATGAAAACAGAATTGTGTCTGCTTTTTTCTTCTCATTGTCACCATAGGAACTAACATACTACCCAAAATATAATAGGACCTTAATAGTCATTTAATTATTATCTAAATGTCTGAGTGAATTATTGAGTGAATGTACCTAGCAAAAATATTTAGCCAAGATACCTTAAGCTTTAAGTTTTAGTATTGGGGTAAAATTTCTGTTAAATCATTAATAATTTAAATAACAGCATTTTGGAATTTCTGAGTATTGGAATTGAAGCTTATACCTGAAATTGAAGATTGTGCTAAAAAATGATAGATCATTATTTTAAAAACAAAAATTTGTAATTTTGTCTTCTTATGATTTTGGATTGACTTTGTTTTTCTGTTGTTTCTAATAGAGTTGTAGAGTAGCTTTCATCTTATTACCCTCCTTTTATTGTTACCCTTTTCTGTAGGGAAAACTACACAGTGATATTTTAACCATATGTCCATATCAGTGGACATATTGATCATAGCCTTTAATCAGAACTGTCATATGCACATAAAAGTTTTGGTAAAAAGTTCCCTAAGTTTACATGCCAGTTAGCCTGTATGCGTGAGATGGTATGTGACTGCATATTTATGGTAGGGATTATAGAAAGTGAAATAAAAGTTAAGAAATCATTGAGAGATTCAGAGGACCCATAGGAATGCATATATTCTTAAAGTATCATAATTAATAAAATATATTAAAATTGTTTTTATATAAACAAACATAAAAGTGTTTGATAATATAATTCTAGTTTTGATTTCTAAGATGAAGAGAGCTTAATTCATTCACTTAATCATATATTTATCAAATGTCATACATGCCCCCAAATAATGTAACTCTAAGTTAATGAATTTCATATTTTATCATAAAAAACTCTTTTGAAGGGAGCTTTAGATATGAGAGACAAATATTTACTTATAATTTCATAAAATATGCATAATTTTAACTAGTCATATAAAATAATATTTTAATTTACTAATATTAATTTTCAATCCTAACTTTGTGAAAGTTTTATTCATATTCTTCACATACATTTATAAAATTAGTACCTTTTCAGTGTTTTCTGAACCACATCATTTTTGGTTTTACCTAAGTTATTTTAGTTATAACATGTTTTAAATTCATCTTTGATACTGTCACTTAAAATTTCATCAGAAGACACAAATACCATTTCCATAACTCTATGGGAATTTTTTCAACACTTGTTCTTTAAGCATATATTTATGATCTCTACTATATAACGATATAATCTTTTGGCTATTTTATATCATGTTTGCGAGGCATATTTAAATCAGCATCTAACATTTGCAATTGTGAAAAAAGATTCCAGAAATAAAAACTAAACTTGTATTACATTTTATTTTGCCTCTATTTTTAACTATTCTAGCCGATTGACCTGTAAAGCCATGACAAACCAATACCAATTGAGGTCATTTCTTGCTAATAAATCTTTCCTAAATACTGCTTTGTTGTTTATAAGAAAGTAATTGGAAGTGTGGCCCATAATATGAGAGTCTTTCTTCTGAGAAATAACATTGACTAAACAGTTTGCCTTATACCGGTTGAGCATCCGTAATCTGAAAATCTGAAATAACATACTCCAAAGCCCAAAACTTTTTGAGCACTGCCATGATTCCAGAAGTGGAAAATTTCACACCTAACTTTACTTCAGAGGTGCACAAAATTATTATAAAATATTGTACAAAATTACTTTCAGGCTACATTTATAAGATATATGTGAAACATAAATTTTGTGTTTAGACTTGGGTTCTATTGTAAGAATATTTCATTATGTGTATGCAAATATTCTAAACTCTGAAAACATCTGAAATATGAAACACTTTGGATAAGGAATACCCAACTTGTTTTCTGAAATATATTTAGTCAATACTTGTTCTTTGTCTAGGTGCTAGAAATACAAAAGTAACCACCAGATACTCCTTTTCTTTGAGAATGTATGGTATAGTGGGAGAGACAGGCAGGGCATTGGACATTTTCAATATCCTATAATAATTGCTGTTGAGTGATAATTTCTCTCTATATATACCAGAGAGGTATAGAGTCACAAGAAGGGCCACTTAACCCAAGTCAGGGAAGACTTCTTACAGGACATGATGGCTAACAGAGCACTGAAAAGCTGAGTAGGAATTAGCCAGAGTTACAAGTATTAAGTGTCTTATACGAAGAGAAACAGCTTATTAACAAGCTTAGCATTAAAAAAAAAAGTATATGACAGGTTCACGGGTTTGCATATCGTTCACATAGCTCAGTATGAATGGAGTAAGTTTGTAGGTTCAAGTATGTGTACCTGTGAAAGGTGAGGTTGTAGAAGCAAGCTAATACATGCATGGATTGCTATAAATCCTTTTTTACATAGAAGCCTTTAATAAATACTGTTTTATATATCATCCAAAAATTACTGTTTTAAGACAAGTGCTAAATAAATGCTCAATTTAAATGTAAATAACAATTTTAAAATAGTCACATCTTTATAAACAAAGGGCAAATTGTTGGTTTCACTTCCTATTTGTGTGAGAAAAGACTAGTGGATGACCTTTCACAATAGTCCTTAATACATAAACTTTGTGAGAGTAGCGACTGTGAATTTGATTCATTTTGTGAAGCTTATGGTTGCTTTGAAATGTACATAGTGATAATCACCTCAACATTTGTTTTAATTTAGTCAAGATTATTTATCTTACCTGAAATGACAGACATTTCTGTTGGGATACTATTATGATTATCATTATGATTTATCAGTATAAATCATATAAACCCAAGGCCCTGACTTTGACATAGGATTTAAACTACATTAAATAGGCAGACCTTGAAATGGTCTCAAAATGAGTTGTTGCATAGGCTTGTGTGGGAACTTTTCTATCTGAGTCAAACCAGGTCAGGAATATAAAGCTAACTGAATTGAGATAGAAATAGTAGATTTGTGTGTATGTGAAGATGTGATCCAATTAAGAAAAGATTTAGGATTTAATTTAGAAAATTTTGTTAGCTTTTTTTTTTTTTTTTTGAGAGGGAGTCTCGCTCTGTTGCCCAGACTGGAGTGCAGTGGCGCGATCTCGGCTCACTACAAGCTCCGCCTCCCAGGTTCACGCCATTCTCCTCAGCCTCCTGAATAGCTGGGACTATAGGCGCCCACCATCATGCCCGGCTGATTTTTTGTGTGTTTTTAGTAGAGACGGAGTTTCACCGTCTTAGCCAGGATGGTCTCGATCTCCTGACCTCGTGTTCTACCTGCCTCGGCCTCCCAAAGTGGTGGGATTACAGACGTGAGCCACCGCGCCCGGCCAGAAAATTTTCTTAGCTCTTAATAATTATTAGTTTTGTTTATTACAAAATCATGAATATAGCATCTCTGGGACTGAGGAATTGTCACAATTCCAGGTCATTGTGTGGAATGCAGGCCTTGTAAACAATTTCATTACGCATAAAGTTAACTTTAGTATAGTGAAAGCTATTCACCACCAAATTAGATCCTGAAACTGATTTGCTTGTGTTTATCTCAACCAACCGTCATTTAAGAGGATACAGTATATATAGTATGTCTGGGTTAATATGTTTTACATAAATTGCAGATTGTTTACATTTATTAAATTTTGCATTATTCATTGTTACCTTTCTATTTCCAATTCACAAAAATGTATCAGTAGTTTAAAGTAGATTCATTAAAATATAAAAATATGAAAATTCTAACAATAATTTACAATAATGATTATAAGTATAAATAGTGAATAGTTTTCTGGAGCAATAAAATGTACATTTAATAAGTGCTGGGAAAAGTGAACATGCAAGTGGAAGGATTTCGTACAATCGGCTTAAGAAGCACAAATAGAAAGCCCAGTGACAAATACCAGCAGTCCTTTTTCTTCCTGGTTTCTCTGGTTCCAAGTATGTTGTCTTTTCTCAAACTTTGTCAAATAATCAAAGGAAGCTATTGAAACTTTGTTTTTGCCATTTTACTGTTTTCTGGTACAAAATAGGTGACTTTTATTACTAAAGGTGAAAAGATCAAAACTACAAAGACTTCATTCAGAATTGTACTCCTCATAGCAAAAACAGTTACAAGTAATGTGCAGGATTGCTTCAAAACTAGTAAATCAGCCTCAAAGATGATGACAAATATGTTCAGTGGGAAAGCAGAAGAAAGTATTGATAAAATTCCTTTATCATACCAAATTGTTGGATTTTGCATTATATCAACATATTACTGTATTGTGGAAAAACAGATACTATCTAACGTATGTGGTAGCAGATAATTAAATTTTAAGTTGGAAGGTCTAAATAAGCTCTTGGCATTTGTTCTGTGAATATGTGAAGAAATGCTTGATGACGTTTGTTTTTCTTATCACTGAAAACCCATACTCTATAATAGATATTTGTGTGTGTTTGTTTTTAATAATTATTTCCTGAGCTGTGATGTTGATTGAGAACGTGTCATTGTGACAGTATGGAGAACCAGACTTGCCCATAGCAAGGAGAGGGAGGTTTTTACATGAATGGAAATGTTGTTTTTTAAAGTTATTTCATAACCTACATTTTGCAACTATGAATGAAAAAATAAAAAAATATTTCTTCATAATACTTGTTAATCCTATAAAAACTATTCCTATAGTTTCAAGTAGTTTTATTAAGTCATACATATCAATCCTTAAGTAGCCTTGACCTATTAATTTAAGATCAACAAGATTTTTAGTTGAGGACAAGATGGCAGAATTTCTTTAGAATATAAATTTTGGTACCTATGGCTCAATGATCACTGAGAACATGACTCTTACCCAAAATTTGATGTGTTTACTCATTTGGGGGGGAAATAATTGATGCCACATTATTAAGCCCTTTTAAAAATAATTTCTGGGTGCAAAACATGAAGAAATGCTTTTTTTTCTAACAACTTTATAGGACTGAGTGCTGTCAAAAGATGAATTAAGAATCCATTTTTTCTCCATCTTCCAAGTTAAAACCTTCAACGTTTTAGGTTTGTGTGTAATAGAATTTTTGACTTAGCATCTGTTACATATTGAAGGTAGTCTTCAGTGAGAAACCTTTTCATAACCTCTGGGTTGATGCTTGTTGCAAATTATCTAGAACTACCTGACAGAGCCATCTCGAATTCAGTATTAATCTCAGTGACCTCGAAGTATGTCATGATTTTCTGATTCAGTAAAAAACAAAGAGATTTTAAAATTATTTTTCTGGATAAAAATTTCACCTGATCTATGGCTCACACAATTTATCACTGAGCCAGTTAGAGGTACCTTGATGAAAGATTGTAAACAATGGCATTCCTCCAACTAAAACTGGTGGTCCACATGCTTGTTGAACCCTCATCAAGTGATCTAGCAGGTGCCAACAGTTTGAGAACAGTCTTATAATCTTAAAATATGAGGAGAAAAAAGAAGTAGAGAAAAAGATTTGTATCAGAATTAGAATTTAGGGAAATAATATGTCAGTAGTATAATTAAAGAAATAATCTATTCTGAAAATATTTACTTTTTTGAAAGGGAGGGCTAAATAATTTATTTACATTCTCTTTCTCTTTTATTTGGTTTTTCTTTTCCTGTTATAAAACTCTTCCATGTTAGTGCTGTTCTGAGGAACTTTATAACACCATGAATTTGACTGGATTGATTGCATTTTACTGGTTGCCATTTTTTTTTCTTTAAGGAGTCTTAAGGTTAGTGCAGACAATAACAATATCTGTAAATAAACTTCTAATAAATTCATTGTAGAAAGGTGTAGTGTTGGCCGGGCGCGGTGGCTCAAGCCTGTAATCCCAGCACTTTGGGAGGCCGAGACGGGCGGATCACGAGGTCAGGAGATCGAGACCATCCTGGCTAACACGGTGAAACCCCATCTCTACTAAAAAAAATACAAAAAACTAGCCGGGCGAGGTGGCGGGCGCCTGTGGTCCCAGCTGCTCGGGAGGCTGAGGCAGGAGAATGGCGTAAACCCGGGAGGCGGAGCTTGCAGTGAGCTGAGATCCGGCCACTGCACTCCAGCCTGGGCGACAGAGCCAGACTCAGTCTCAAAAAAAAAAGAGAGGTGTAGTGTCTTAGTAGTTTTAAATATATATGACTTTTTATTTGTTTAATTAAAATGAAATCAGCTATGTAATCTTACTTATAAAAATGATGTATGCTTATTGTAGGAAATTCGGCCACTACAGGAAAAGTATATAGACAAAATTTACTTGTTTTTTAATGTTTCATATATATGTAAAAATATGTATTTATGTTTACAGGCAGATATAAATAGGAACATATACTACATGTTTTGTAGTTTATTGGCATTAGATATAGAGAAATTGAATAAGAATGTTCAATGTGACTAACTTAATGAATGGGATTCACGAGTTATTACAGGAAATTGTATGTTGGGTCCCGCAGAGGCTTTTGTGGTCCTGCGTATGGCATGAAGATACTTCATTAAGGTTAACATCTATCACAGGAATGCTAAGTATGATTTGCTGCTCTATATCCTGTCTCATGGGTATAGCACATTGCTGGCTGCGATTGATGTTTAAAGAGTGTTCTTCCTTTTCCTTATTCATAGGCATACCATTTCCTTTCTGTAACACCTACCGGTTTTACCAGTGCAGAGCAGCAGGAGCTCTAATGGCAATACCACCTACAAGTGAGTGCATACTGTGAGCCAGTCATTGTTCTGGATTCTTCTTAAGCATTATTTCATTTAATTCTCACAGTATCCACATAATGTAGTTATTCTGCCCATTTTGGGGATGAGGAAAATGAAGTTCAGATTGAAAGTAGCTTGTGTTCTTGATAATTTTGTTAAACAGTCTTAACAAAATACTATCTCAGGTATGTTTTAAACTTGGCACTGCCAAATATGATTTAATTGGTGTAAGGCAGGTCTTTGGCATTGGTATGTTTTAAAAGGTTCCCAAGCCATTCTTACAGTAGCCGCCATTGGAAATCACTGATATACATAATAACCAATTTCATTTTTTGCAAAAGTTTAATAAGTAGTCATTAAAGTTTACAAACCAACATCATCTGGTTTAGCTGTCTTTTATTTCTTTACTGTCACTTATTTTGCCTTTCAAACTAGCCAGGTAGTAAGACCGAGTCACATTAAGCTTTGCCTTCTCATTGGAGGTCTGAAGCTTGGAAAACAGTATGCCTGATACTTATAAATAAAATGAATGTATCTATAAATCAAAATCAGCTGTCTGAATTTAGTGTTTTTTTTTTTTTTTTTCTCACTGCAAAATAGAAGAGGGTGAACCTACACTGGTTGGCTGGCAGTAAGAATACCAACATTTAGTCTTATGTGATTTGAAACTTCTTGGAGAGTGTGTTAGGCCATTCTTGTATTGCCATAAAGAAATACCTGAAACAGGTTAATTTATGAAGAAAAGAGGCTTAATTGGCTCATAGTTCTACAGGCTGTACAGGAAGCATGGTGCTGGCATCTGCTTGGTTTCTGGGGAGGCCTAAGGAATCTTACAGTAATGGCAGAAGGCAAAGGAGAAGCAGGTACTTCACATGGCAAAAGCAGGAGCAAGGAGGTGAGGAGGTGCCACATGCATTCAAGCAACCAGATCTCATGTGAACTCAGAGTGAGAGCTCACTTATTACCAAGGAGATGGTGCCAAGCCATTCATGAGGTGTCTACCCCCATGATCCAAATACCTCCCACCAGGCCCTCCTCCAACACTGGAGACCATATTTCAACATGAGATTTGGAGGGGACACAAACCATAAGAGACAACAAATTCTGAAAATAAGGGCTTATGAATGCAAGGAATAGTGGGGGAATATTAGTGACAAAGAAAATGTGGAGTAAAACTTTGTATCTCAAAATTCTACTCCTGTATGTTAAATGCTCTCTTTTTTTCTGGTTTCAACTACTTTCATTTATTTTATTATTTCTTCTGAGACCAGAGTCTTGCTCTGCTGCCCAGGCTGGAGTGTAGTGGTGCAATCTCAGCTCACTGCAACCTCCGCCTCTGGGTTCAGGTGAGTCTCTTGCCTCAGCCTCCCGAGTAGCTGGGATTACAGATGGCTGCCACCACACCCGGCTAATTTTTAAAAAAAATTTTTAGTAGAGACGGGTTTTCACCATGTTGGCCAGGCTGGTGTCAAACTCCTGACCTCAAGTGAGCAGTCTACCTCGGCCTCCCAAAGTGCTGGGATTACAGGTGTGAGCCACCATGCCCGACCTTCAACTGCTTTTTAAACAAATTATTAAAAGAAGTTGTAAACTCTTAGACTATGTTTTCAGTGTTAAAACATGAAATAGGCTCATTAATTCTTATATAGAAAATTCATAATTCAATATTTAAAGCATTGTCAACATGACTTTATGGGTAGAAGCAATATTTTCAGAGCTAAGGCTAGGAAAAGGACGTGCATTTCTAGAAAGCTGCAACCAAAAGCTGGAAAGGCCAGAAATTATAGAGATAGAAGTTAATGAAAATTTTTACTAATGACATCTTCAGTTAATTATTTTCTCTCTTTGTATTAATAAGGCCCCAAATCTTAGATTTAATTTAGGATATCAATACTTATGATCAAAGATAGTAGTCCCCTTTCTCTTTGCATACTTTTGTATTTGGTTTAAAAAATGGAGTATGATCATAACGCATGGAAAAGATGTGGCTTATTGGTGAAGATCACATGGACAATTTTCAAATTTGGAAGAAGTAAGTTTATATTTCTCTTTCTTGATTTAATTGGGTCTTACCTAACAAATTAACTTTCACTGTAAAATAAAATTTTAGTTTTTAATCCAAAAAGGGAAACCTGAATGCATTTTGTATGAGTGTGGGTATATATGCTGAATTTGACCAGTTTGTAAATCAGTAAGTGGGTAATTCAAGGTCAAACGAAAACTATTCAGTTGGGGAAAAGGGTGGGGTAAGAGAATTTAATTGTTTTGGAATGTACTCAATAAAAATATTTCTTTTTTTAACTCTAGGAAAATATACTGGATACTTTGTTTCTAAACTCATTGTTGCACAAATAAATAAAGATGTTTTAAAATGAGCTCTATTCTTTTTCAAGACCTAAATGGAAGTTTCCTGTGCGTTTGAGCAGACTTCAGCTACTAATTTGCAGATGAACTGATCTGTTGGAAAGATTTTACATATGGACCTTAACATGTTTTACCTTTTATAAAAAAGTGAACATAATGTTTTAAAACTGGCATTTTTCTTCACCGACGGCATAGAGTATATTGTGATAGGGTTTTAAGTAGTTGGAACACTAAATTGAGCTTTGAAAGAGAATGCTCCTATCAGCTCCTCTTTTTTCAATTCCTCTGTACATCTCAAATTCCTGTATTGCTCTGCTTATGACTTTTGCTTTCTTTCTTGTTTCATAATGCTAAAATGGCATGGTCTCAGTCTGGTTTAGTTTGTCTTGGTGGAGAGTATCATCAACAACAAGAAAAACGAGGACAGCTGTTAAGGGATTGGATTCTTAGCTGGGGATGGAGTGGCAAGAGAGGAAGGCAGAAATAAAAGTTACCCCCTATCTGTTAGAATAAACTCTTTAAAAAAGGAAAACCTTATTCTCATAATTCAAGCAGGCTCATTGTAGCCGCTTTCCCTCAGGAAATAGACAGAGGGAGACCTTCCACACTACTAAATAAACAATTCTACTGTTGAGTATTCAAACTTTTGTGTCTAATTTTAAAGGCGTGATGACATGGGGCAAACAGAACTGCTTCTCTATAAGGAATTTATAGTTATTTGGAACATTTTACATCCTAAGTTACAAACTATTTTTGTGTTTCTTACTAATCATGTTAACATATTATCAACCAAACATTAAAAATATATAGAGCTTCTCCAATGTAAATTCCTTGGTATAACTAAATATTGGTCATAATTTTCTTTGACATATAAATTCTTCCAAAATAATTGTTAGAAACCATGGGCTTAATGAATATACAATCCAATTTATAGCATTTGCATTCTCTTCCTCTCTGTTTATCACAGAATGGCATTAGAATCATTTGGTTCTATCATTTCCTTGTCTTAATCTTGTCCTAGTTCTCAATTGTTTTGTTTTTCAGTTGTGAAACATGACAAAGTGAACCAAAGACTGGATTTGTAATCCAAAAACTAGAGTTTTGGTTTTGGTACTATTATTTATTAACTGTACCATATAAATTGGGAAAATAATTTACATGACCCCCAGTTTCATTCCTTGTAAAATGTGAATTGTAATGTTTGTCCATATTGTAATGGTGGTAATTGAAGAAGAGGAGAGATGGTGAATATAAAATTACTTTATGAATTTTAGGTGTTTTACATATGTATGTATTATTATTATTTAAAAACAAATGGCAACTTTTGAAAGAGAAATTTAAGATTCCATTGAACTCAAGGTTGTATTTTTAATTTTCTCCAAATATTTTTATAATCCTCAACTGCCTTTTCCATCATGCACCAACATGGGCTTTACCTCTTTTAAAAAATGCATGTTCCCCTTACAGTAGTCTATTACTTCATGCCAATCAGTCTAAATAGTACATATTCATTTAATGGGATTTTTGAATAAAAGAATTATTTAAGTCAAAAATACAGGCTCAGAAATAGTAACTGATGTTATGAAGAATTGGGCACTCTATGTCGCCATCTAGTGCCCATTAATTTACCCTTGCTGGTGCCAGTAATTTGAGGATTCCACTACCCCTGAAATGTTTCAAGGCAAAAACTAGTATTTATAGAAATGAGTTTCTCACACATGATGCACATATATTGTCTAAACTGCAAATGTGACCATGTCACCTTTCTACTTGAAAACATTTCTTTGTGCACAAGATTAAACCCAAACACCTTAGCATGGCTTATATTGACCCCAGATATTTAGTCATGATCTACTTTGTCAATCTTCTTTTCACTCTTTCCATACTGTATGCCTCACATTTCAGCTTTACCAAATTTCTTGCCTTTTTCACTAACCACACCATGTACTTTCATGCCTCTGAGTACATAATGCTGCTTCTGCCTGAAATATCATTCCATTCCCTTACTGTCTAGTGAAATCCTATTAATCTTTTAAAGCCCAGCTCAAATATCACCTCCTCAGTGAAGTCTTCCTTGATTCTCCTGGGAAAATTAAATGCCATTCCAGTGTGCTCCCAGAGCACAGGCTTCTAGAATAAGATCTTACACTTTGGAAATGATTATTTTTGGGTGTCTGCTTACCCTGACATATTATAAGCATAGGCTTTGTCTTATTCTCTCTTTTTGTATGCCACTTGGCAGTCTTTGGCACATACTAGGCTCTGAATAAATATTTGTTGAATGAATGACAATGATTCAATCAGTCAGTGAGTCATTCAGAATTATATAAAGCCATACCACTTGAAATTTAAAAAATTATGTATATAACTTTATTATTATTTTTAATTGACAAATGAAATTGTATATATTTATGGTGAGCAAAGTGATGTTTTAACATATATATATATACACTCAGTGTGAAATAATCAAGCTAATTATCATCTGTCATCTCACATACTTATCATTTGTGTGTGTGTGTGTATGTGTGTATATGGTGATAATATTTAAAATCTACTCTCAGCAATTTTCAGGTGTGTAGTGCATTATTTATTACCAACTATATGTTATCATGCTGTAAAATAGATCGCCATAATTTATATCTCCTGTCTAACTGAAATTTTGTACCCTTTGACCAACATGTCCCCATTCTCCACACCCCCCAAGCCACAACCTTTGGTTACCACCACTATTCAAAAAATAACTTCTGAAAAGCAATGTCCAGTGCATAAACTTCTTAAATTGGGAAAATGAAAAACTTTTTAATACTTTGCTGATAAAAATCAGGCAATTGTAGGTTGATAACTGCAGATTCCAGGCCACATTGGAAAAACATCCACCGCTCAACATTATTAAGTATTTTAATTCTGAGCTTTGAGAAGACTGATAGAATCATATTGTATAACTGCTTTTAAGGGTAATCTAGGCCAATTCCCCACTTTTGGCATAAACACCTCCAGTCTCTTTATGTTGACTAATATTTCAAGCAACACATCATCTGCGAGCAATTCTGATGTTGAGAGGTTCTTATTTACTTTGAGTTGAAACTATATCTAGTATTCTCAACCCATCATTTTATTAAGAGTATATCCCTTGGGAACGTATAGAGTAGTCTCATTTGAAGTTTTCAAACATTTGAAACGTTTTCTATCCCGATTGTTTTCCTAATCGCACAGTCAACATGTAATACCCTTGATTCTTTCTGCCATTCCAAATATGTTATGATGTTAGTCTTTCACCCTTCCTTTTCCCCCTTCTTAGAATATTATTGTGCTTCTGGGTCATCTGTATCACAGTATTGATCATGCCATCTGACCATTGCTGATGAGAGTGGGAATGTCATCTCCCTTATTCTAGATACTGTTATTCTGTCAGGTCAGTTTAACATTTAATTGGATTTTTTCGGTACCCATATCACATGGTTGACTCATATCTGACCTTACTGGAGATGCTATCTCATCTTATCCAAGGATACAGTAACAGGTCATTGAGATATTATCTAGTTATGATGTCAGAGAAGAAGGCAATAATCTCCAGTAAAGGGAGAGAGTGTAAAAAAAATAATAAAAGGGTAAAAAATTGCATAACTTAGATGTAATACAATGGCTAAAAGGTGGTGAAAATATTATTTTAAAATGTTAAATCTTTAGATGTTACCACTTTCATATTGCAGATGTGTGAAGCAAATGTTGATAGTAGTATTTAGAATTAAAATATTAAAATTTTAATTTTAACATTTCCTTTGAATATAATGATGTTAATAGTTTACGAGCAACAGATTTTTAAAAATTGATAATTTCTATAATGTTGGATGCATTGTTTATATTTAGGGACAAACTTGTTTAGGGAAAATTTAGCTTTGGTTTTACAATAAAAATTGAAGGAAAAATATATTCAGGAAACTTCACTGGGATGAGTTTGGTCCATTCAACAAGTATTCTATGTTATTTTCATTGCTTATGTTTTTGAGTATTTACTGCAGAAGTGTATAAAGTATGTTTATCAATGTACTGATTGTATTTACACCTATTTATTTGTGATATTTACGCTTTCTAGTTAGATTGTAAACCTGTATCGCCAAGTCAGTTTTCACCTTGCTTTGTATGTGCTTGTATCATAGAGTTCTGTGATGTTATTATACATAAAAGGGACAAGCTTTGTTATTGGAAATTGTTAATTGAGTTTATGAGTATCTTAAAAATGAAGGGTGTGTAGTACTTGCCTTGTTCCTAATAAATGCATTTTGGATTAACCAGTATGTACTGGTTAACCCACCTTAGAGCTAACATAGATTTTCCCTGTAGGTTTTTGACCCTGTGACATTTATCATCATGAATAGGCTTGAGATTGGAAGTTTAACCCGGAAAAGCTGTTATTTATTTTTTAATTTTATTTTAATTAATTAATTTATTTATTTGGAGATGGAGTCTCACTCTGTCGCCCAGGCTGGAGTGCAGTGGCGCGACGGCTCACTGCAAGCTCCGCCTCCCGGGTTCACGCCATTCTGCTGCCTCAGCCTCCGGAGTAGCTGGGACTACAGGCGCCTGCCACCACACCCAGCTATTTTTTTGTATTTTTAGTAGAGACGTGGTTTCATCGTGTTAGCCAGGATGGTCTCGATTCTCTGACCTCGTGATCCACCTGCCTTAGCCTCCCAATGTTATTTCTTTAAAAACCTGTGACTATAACTTTGTAATGTGTGACAGTGTAGGAGGTGGCATCACTCGTGTGAAACTTCATTGTTTGAATAGTTGTAAGGATAATGGAGTTAGTTATTTAATCATGTTTTAGACCTCATTTGTGGTATTTGGAAATTAAAATATTATTCTGTGTACTAAAACCTCAAAGAATAAATGTTTTCTAGCATATTTATTTATTTAAAAATAACACTTAAGGCAAGATTTAAAGAAATAGCAACTTATAGGTACAGTTATGTGTTTCCTGATTTTTGTGCTCATCTTCACCTATCAATTACTGCTTAAACCACATTCCTCCCCCTGGATTAATTCTTAGAATGTATTTATACTTCTCCTTATAGACTACTAACTTGTTTACAGCTTCAGTTGTGCTTTGGAACATTTTAGCTTCAGATATTCTTGCAAGAGGATTTTTATTTTAAATTACCAACTCTGTCCCAGTTTTGAAAGTCCAAATTACCTAGTTAAGAATTCTTTACTTGGGGCCGACCATGGTGGCTCACGCCTGTAATCCCAGCACTTTGGGAGGTCGAGGCTGGTGGATCATTTGAGGTCAGGAGTTTGAGACCAGCCTGGCCAATGTGGTGAAACCCTGCCTCTACTAAAAACGAATGGAAAAAGATCAGCTGGGCATGGTGGCGCATGCCTGTAATCCCAGCTGCTCAGGAGTGTGAGACAGGAGATTCGCCTGAACCTGGGAGACGGAGGTTGCGCTAAACCGAGATTGTGCCACTGCACTCCGACGTGGGTGAGGGAGTGAGACTCCGTTTCCACCTCCTCCCTCCGCCCCTTCCACCAAAAAAAAATTTCTTTACTTTGGATTCAGATAGATATGGGTTTAACACCTTACTGTGCTTGTTACTTTGGTCAGTTTTCTTAATCTCACGATCTTTGTTTCTGAAATAGGTGGACCTTACCAGATTGTTAAGCAAAATGATTATGATATTTAATGAAGAATGCTCAAGATTATCCTCAGTATTAGTAAAAGCTCAATAAACAGTAATGATCATAAATATATTATTATTTAATCAGATTTCTCTGTTGTCCATTTGAATCAGCAAATCATTCTCCTGAACCTTAAAGACTGTAGCTCCAGTTTCACTGTAAGCTTCCTCTATGATGAAACTAAATTATATTTTAGAATGCTTTCTGCTAATGCTAGGAGGAATGTTCTTGGTTTACTTTGTGGACATTCATCGTAAGTTCTATATGGGTTAGAGTCCCTACAGATATGTATTTTTTTTCAGTCTCAGGGCCATATTAGAAAAACAAGTTAATGCTGTCTCTTCAAGCCCAGTGATTACCATGAAAAGTTCCCTATATATGTATTTTTTGGGTGGGGCAGGTCACATTTTAAAAAATCACAAAGTGGCCGGGTGCGGTGGCGCACACCTGTAATCCCAGCACTTTGGGAGGCGGAGGCAGGCAGATCACAAGATCAAGAGATCGAGACCATCCTGGCCAACATGGTGAAATGCCGTCTCTACTAAAAATGCAAAAACTAGCTGGGCGTGGTGGCACGCGCCTGTAGTCCCAGCTACTCGGGAGGCTGAGGCAGGAGAATCGCTTGAACCTTGGAGGCAGAAGTTGCGGTGAGCCGAGATCGCACAACTGCTCTCCAGCCTGGAGACAGAGCAAGACGGTAGTCCCAGCTAGTCGGGAGGCTGAGGCAGGAGAGTCACTTGAACCCGGGAAGTGGAGGTTACAGTGGGCCGAGATCGCGACACTACACTTCAGCCTGGCGACAGAGCGAGACTCCTTCTCGAAAAAAGAAAAAAAGAAAAAAAAGTCAAAAAGCTTTTCTCCCATTTTTTTCAACTTTTTTATTGGAGTAAAATACACATAACAAAATTCACCACCTTATTCAATTTTAACTGTACAGTTTGGTGACATTAAGTACATTCATATTATTGTGAAACCAATACCAAGTATCTCCAGAATTATTTTCATCTTGCAAACTTAAAGCCTGTACACATAAAAGAATAACTCCTCATTTTTCCTCCCCACCAGCATCCATTTTTCCTCCCCACAACCACCGTTGTGCTTTCAGTCTCTGTGATTTTAATTTCCCTAAGTACCTCATATAAACTGGATCATACAGTATTTGTCTTTTTGTGTTTGGCTTTATTTCATTTAGCATAATGTCCTCAAAGTTGACTCATGTTGTAGCATATGTCACAATTTCCTTACTTTTTAAGACTGAATAATATTCCATTGTGTATATATATCACAATTTGTGTATCCATTTTTCCATCCAATAGACACTTGGATTGCTTCTACATTTTGGTAATTGTGAATATGGGTGTTGTGAATATGGCTGCTGTGAACATACGAACAAATATCTCTTCAAGACCTTGCTGTCAATTCTTTTGAATATATACCCAGAGGTGGAATTGCTCTGTCATATGGTAGTTCTATTTTTAATTTTTTGAGAAACTGCCATGCTGTTTTTCACATTTCTATCAAAGGCATAAAATGGTTCCAACTTCTCCACATCCTTACTAAAACTTGTGTGTGTGTGTGTGTGTGTTTGATAGAAGCAATTCTAATTGGTGTGAGATTCCGTTTCATCGTAGCTTTGACATTTCCCAAATGATTAGTCATGTTGAACATCTTTTCATGTGCTTGTTTGCCATTTGTATATCTTTCTTGGAAATATGTCTGTTCAAGTTCTTTGCACAGTTTTGATTCAGGTTTTTGTTGTTGTTGTTGTTGTTGTGTTTTTAGGAGTTCTCTATATATTTTGGAATATTAGCCCCTTATTCAATATGAAACTTGCAAATATGTTCCCTCATTCAGTGGTTTGCATTTTTACTCTGTTGATGGTGACTTTCGATGTGCATTTAATGTTTAATTTTTATGAAGCCTAATTTGTGTTTTTTGTTGTCATTGCCTATGACCTGTTGTCATACTCAAATAAAAAACGTAATTTTACTTATTTCTTTCTGATTTAGGTGCCTTTCATTTCTTTTTTTCCTATTGACTGCTCTGAATGGGACTTTCAGTACTATGTGGAATAGTACTTGCCTTGTTGCTGATCTCAGAGGAAGAGTCCCTACTCTTGAGTATTATTTTAGCTTTGGGGTTTCAATATATGGATTTTATTATGTTGGGGTTGTTTATTATTCCTAGTTTTTTTTATTATAAAAGGATGTCAGATTTTGTCAAGTAGTTTTTCTGCATTAATCAAGATTATTGTTTTTTCCCTTTATTTTGTTAATGTGGTATATTATGTTGATGGGTTTACATCTGTTAAAAATCCTTGCATTTCAACAACAAATCCTACTTGGTCATAGGGTAAAATCCTTTTAATATGCCACTGGATTTGGTTTGCTACATTTTGTTAAGGATTTTCAATTCTTGTCAGTGCTCATAGAGATACTGGTCTGTTGTTCTTATTTATTGTGTTTTTGTCTGGTTTTGGCATTAGGGTAATACAGGCCTCAAGAATCAACCAGGGAGTGTTTCCTTCTCTGAATTTTTTGGAAAAGTTTGAGAGGGATTCTTTTTTATGACTGAATAATATTTCATTATGTATATATGCCACATCTTCTTATCTATTCATCTGTTGATGGACACTTCCAAATCTTAGCTATTTTAAACAGTGCTGCAACAAACATAAGAGTGCAGATATCTGTTTGATATACTGATTTCCTTTCTTTCTGCTGGTATGTACATACCCAGCAGTGGGAATACTGGATCATGTGGTAGCTCAATTTTTAGTTTTTTTGAGGAACCTCTAGTTGATTTTAGCCCTTTTAGAAATATTTGGTAGAACTCACCAGTGAACCCATCAGGTCCAGGACTTTTCTTTATTGGGAGATTTTTGAATATTGATTCTATCTCCTTACAAGTTATAGGTCTATTCAGATTTTCTATTTCTTTGTGGTTTAGTTATAGTAGGTTTTGTTTTTCTAGGAATTTCTACATTTCAACTAGGTTATCCAATTTCTTGGCCTAGCAATTGCTCATAGTGCTCTTTTATAATCATTTGTATTTCTGTAGAATAGTAGTAGTGTTTCCCCTCTCATTTCTGATTTTTGTAATTTGAGTCTTCTCTTTTTTTCTTAGTATGTATATCCAAAGGTTTGTCAATCTTGTTAATATTTTTGAAGAACCAACTTTTGGTTTTATTGGTTTTATCTTATTTTTCTATTCTGTATTTTTCATCTGCTCTAATATGTATTTCTTTCCTCCTGCTAGCTGTGGGTTTAATTTCTTTTTTTTTTTTTTTTTTCTAGTTCCTTAGGTTGTAAAGTTAGGTTGCTTATTTGAGATCTTGTTTGTTTTTTAATGTAAGTATTTATAATTATAAACTTTCCCCTTAGCACTCCTTTTGCTGTGTTTCCTAAGTTTTGATATGGGATAACACTTTTTCATTCATCTCTAGATGTTTTCTAATTTCTCTTGTTATTTCTTTTTTGATCCTTTGTTTAAGAGTATGTTGCCTAACTATTTTCCTTTTGTTACTGATTTCTAACTTTATCCCTTTGTGGTCAGAAAGGATACTTTGTATGATATTTGTCTATTTAAATATATGGAGACTTAATTTGTGGCCTAACATGTGGTCTATCCTGGACACTGGTAGTTGCCTTATGTACACTTGAGAAGATTGTGTATTCTGTTGTTGTTGGGTGGAGTGTTCCCAGTATGTCTGTTTTATTGTTATTGTTCCTTGTATTACTAACAAATTAGTTTTACAGTTTTCTGTACCTTACAACCCCCCATTTCTGTTCCCAGAAAATATCTATAATATTTTATTCAATTTGTTCTTGTAGTGACTGTGTAATGTAACTTTTCCTGTCCTTTCTCCTTCCTTGTGTCTCCTGCAGTCACACACTTCTCTTTCCTCATTACTCAGGTTTAAAAACATAGGTTTCTTAAAAGATCAATAAAGTGGTTACTTCATTATATATAATCATATCACTCCCTAATACAATATAGTTTATTGTGTGCTTACTGTCAAAGCCATTTCATAGAGAAAGCTCAATCTGGACCGTATTAAATAAAATACATGCTGTTATACTGCCTTTCATTTCATGCCAAAAATTCTAGAAAAAATTATATTTTTAAAGGATTAGGACCACCAGATATATCTAAGAAGTCATGGTTCTTACCACTGGCTAATTTAGCTCATTTAAACAATTTGAATTTTCCCACTTCCCTTGAAAGCCCAAAGGAAGACAATTTTGTCATGATAATATGACACTAACTTATCTTTTGATAAGGGTATTAAGAGCAAGCAGTCTGATGTACTCAGGGTTGGATAGCATGCCCCAATTTTTGTTGACTAGTGACCTCTAAAACTTATTACATTTGAGCCCACTTAATATCAAGTCACCTAATGGAAGCACATTTTTTCCACCAAATCATTTTGTACTAATTCAGTACAATTTTACCCATTTAATATCAATTGACACTAAACGATTTCCTGTGCAATGTCAATTGAAAATCACTGATTTCCTTCTAATACAGCACTTAGTGTCAATTTCTGTGTGTAGCAAAAGCATTTTTTCAATTAACTACACCATATAATTTTTTGTTTTTAGTTGTTTGCATGGACTGTCTGATAATAGTTTTGTGAAACAAAGACATAAGAAGGAGAAAAGGATGACTTTCTTTTTTGGCATTAAATAATTTAAATCTCATGATTTTATTTTCAGTCTATAGGAGGTCAAATAGCTCCTTGGAAAACTTTGAATTATATCAAGCAATGTGGTGGTAAATCGACATTAGCAGTAAATAGAATTCTGTATTTTGGCACGTTGTATATACTAGGCTTATATAGAAAATGTTTTGACTAATAAAAAACATCCTAAGTTCCTCCTCTCATGATTTAGTTCAAGAAGATGTACTGTTGAATAATGATTAATGATAATTATTCTTTCCTTTGTTAGAGGGATGAGCTCACTTAAATATCCTTATGCACTCTTACTAGAAAAGTGGTTTACCATTACCTCCACTAATTCATGAAAACTGGGAAAGCTGTGTGGACTAGCACAGCTAGGAGAAGCACAGCCTAAGCTGTTCTTTTGATTAGATAATACCAGGTTTACTCAGCAAACACAAATATTTTCTTAATATATACATCTCTTCATCATTCTGGATGATGACGGGCAATGAGAAAATTGGAGTAGATCCTGATATTCTTAGAAAATTATGAAGGGATGTATGTAAATAAAAACAGAAAATTACTTAAAGTTATATAGAAATTTTATGCATATTGACTTTTTATTAAAGTACTAGGGTACTTAGCCAAACACTTTGTAGGATATCTGCCTAGATAAGGCATGACCTCTTCACATAACAGAAATCAACATCTAATGAGAGAAAAGACTCATAAATGAGAAATCATTTAAAAACAATAAACTTCAAGTGATAAATTGTGGGACACAGTTTGTATATGGTACATGTGTTTAGAATTTTAGGAATATCAATATATACCTAGAATACTCTAGGATGACTCATTGAGCTGTACCCTGAAGGAAGCTTGTGGTATAACGTCGAAAGGAGGACAGAATGATCTCTCATTACGTTGTCATTTTTTTTGTTTTTTCTTTCACACTTCTTACACAGTTTGATGCCTCTTGTGTTGTTTGTTTCCCTATTGACGTTAGCTTCATTTTGGAATAATCTTAATTAGAAGATATTTTAGCAATAATTCAAACTAATATTTTCGAATGTGTACTAATTGGCAGATATAATACTAGGAAATGAGCAAGCAGAAAGAGGTAAAATATTACCCTTTCTCTTGAGGAACTTTAATCATAGGGGTGGAGTAATACATGTAAACAGATAATATTAAATAGCATTAATTTGATGGTGTGCAACAATGTACTATGGGCAAACAAAGGAAGGGCACATATTCCAGCCTGATAATTCAAAGACTTCTTGTTGTCTAAAGGGATGTCAGAAATGACCCTTGAAAGATGAACAGGAGATGTATAGACAGGGAGGGAAGGAGGATCTCTTCTGTCAAAGGGGACTATATGTATAAAAGCATGGAAATTATAAACATGGTATATGTGGGAAGTCATTACACCCAAATACAAGTGTATTTTACAAAGTTCCTATAATAATGTATGTACTGTTTTATAACAATTTCTCCGTTTAACACTATATGCTAGTTGTTTTTCCCAGGTCCTTAATTATTTTTCATAGGACATTGTTTTCAGCTGCTGTATGATACTCTGTCATATGTTGCAAATAGTTTTTTCTAAATTTATTGTTTGCCTTTTAGTTTCATTTGTTTTTGCTATACAGACCTTTCATTTTTATGTGTTCAAATATTCTATTTTTAAAAAACATATTACATTTTTTATGGCTTCTGCCTTTGCTTTTATGCTTAGGAAGACCTTCTCCAACCCAAGATAAGATTAAAAATTCTTCTATATTTGCTTCTAGTTCTTTTATGGTTTTATTGTTTACATATAACTCTTCAAACCATCTGGAATTTTATTTTGATATACAGTGTGAGATAGGCTCTAAATTTACTCTGTTCTAAATATTTAACCAGTTGTCTCAGCACCATCAATTGAAAAAATCTATGTTTTTCCCACTGATTTAAAATGCATTATTTATCATATGCTAAATACTTAATTTACAAATGGGCTTGTTTCTTGCCTTTCTATTTGATTTCCAGCCTATTTTTTCTCTTCAGTTCTATCAGTTTCTATATGGTTTACTGGGACTATGCTATTTATTGTGGCTTTTACAATACGGTTTAAACCTGCTAATGAAAGTTTCTTTTTAGTATTTTTCATTTTAAAAGGTTAGTGGCTATTCTTAACCAATTTTTTATAAGAGGTTTAGAATTATTTAATCAAGGCCTCTCTACCACTGCCTGCCCCACTTCAATTTTATTGTACTTCTGAGAATGGTTGCATTAAATTTATGAACTGTTTTGGGGAAAACTGACATAGAGGTTTCTTATCTGTAAGATGTCTTAATATATTCAAGATATTTTTAACATTACTTAGAAAAACATTTTTTCCATATAAGTCTAACATTTTTCTTGTAGTGTTAGTTTCTATGTATTTTTTATTTTTTATCATTGGTAATAAGAGATTGTTCTTTCTGTTGCACTTTTAAATGGCTGTTTTTGGTATGTGTGTGTGTCTGTGTGTGTGTGTGTGTGTGCATATAGTAAACAAGGAGCTTGCTGATTTATAAGTTCTAATTATTTCTTAATTTTTTTTATTCTACTCCTTTCTCATATTTATAGTTCATGTTAGGTGGTATTGCTGGAGCTTCCAAATTATAATAATAAGGGCTAGCAAGAGTTTGTTTTTCTCTTGGCTTCAGTGGGAATACCACTAATGTTTTCCACCATTAGGTGTAGTGTCAACCATTTTATAGGTAGATATTCTTCATTATGTTAAAGAGTTTCATCATAGTTTATTAAGAGTTTTAAAATTAAGAATTGTGATTGATTTTTATTACATGCATTTTCAGCACTATCAAAATTATTGTTTTTATCATACTTATATTTATTATCTAAATTTATCATATAATATATTAGTAGATATTCTAATGGAAAACTATTTCAACTTTCTTGGTCATCACAAATTATTTTTAATATATTGTTATATATTACTTGCTGAGAAGTTTTATATCCTTATAAGCAAAATTATCTATATTAATACTAATAGGAATACAATGTGAGCCATATATGCAATTTAAAATTTTCTTGTGACTACATTTTTAAAAAGCAAAAAGAAACAGGTGAAATTAATTTTAATAATGTATTTTATTTAAAATGATATAGCCAAGATATTACCATTTTAATATGTAATATGAAAATGGTAATGAGTTATTTTAGAGTTTTTTATAGTGAATTCTAAAAATCTGATGCTTTACACTTGCATCTGATCCTAATCCAACGGAGTCAAATAACAGTGTTCAGTAGCCTCCTTTGCTGTACTGTGAAGTCGCATTTTTAGGCTTTTTCTAGCCTTAGAAAATGAATTTGGAAATATTTTGTTTTTGTTACTATGCTATGGGTTTATTTTGATCCTTGAAAACTTAATGAAATTCAATTTTCTGTTAAAATTGGGGTTTAAGGAGATATTGGTCAAATGATATGACATTTCAATTAGGTGGAATAAGTTTAAGAGATCTATTGTACAACATGATGACTATAGTTAATAATATATGTATTCTTGAAAAATGATGAGTGGATGTTTACTCAAAAAAAACTATGTGAGGTAATACATGTGTTAATTAGCTAAATTTAGTTGTTCTACAAGGTATATATACTTAAAAACATCATGGTATACATTGAAAATACATAGAATTTTATCTATCAATTTTTGAAAAAGGAAATTAAATAGAATTTTCTCTTGAACCACCTGTTTCTGGAACCTTTCTGTAATTAATTTTTAAATTTATTGGCCTCTTAAAATTTTCCATTTATAGAGTCAATTTTGAAAATTTATATTCTCTTAGAAGGTTATGTCCTGAGATTTTCAATTTTATTATATATATCTGTAATAGTATTTTGACATATTTTAATGCTTTATGAATATTTGTAGTACATTTCTTATTCTTTATTTTGTGTGTGTGTGCATTGTCTTCCATATTACTTGATTAACAAAATTGGGTAATTACTTACAGAATATTTTGTGAAATAAGAATACTTTACTTTTATTAATGCAGAATCCAAAGGACTGCATTACACACCATAGGATATAGTCAAGAAACCTTTGGACATGGGAGTTTCAAGCTCAAAGGAGAATTCATACCTGAAGAGAAATTTGAAGCTATCAATACATTGGTAGTTGATAAGGTCATGAAAAGAGATTGCCAAAGGAAAATGTGTTGAATAGGAAGAGACAGAATATCCATAAGAGTGCCTGATTCAGCAGCATTGATTTCTTTTCTTCTTGCCTTGTCAGTAACACAATATTTTTAGTATAAATTTAAATGGACAAATTTCCCTTAATGTAAGAACAAACACTTTAAGCTTGTGTCAGAAAGATAAAAGCTAATTACCTTCATGTAATAGGAAAATTGAGAAATATTTATGCAAATCCTTCACATATGTATTAAGCCTGGAAGCAGGAAAGTGGAGTTTATTCTTATTTAAACCCTTCATTTTACAGGGGAGGAATCCCAGGTCCACAGATACAATTTTTTTCCTAAAGACATTATATTAAATAAGGCTTTCCTCAATTTGTATAATTTTTATTTTGTGATCCTATGAATCATTTTTTCTTGATATATGTAAATATTTCTTATATTTTATTACTTTTATTGTGAGGATCATGCTTTTCCAACTAGAAAACCGTTTCTTGCTATTTCAGGTATCTGAAGTGAATCTTCATAATAATATCAAAGAATATACCCGAAGGAATATAAATCATTCTGTTATAAAGACACATGCATGTGTGTGTTCATGGCAGCACTATTCACAATAGCAAAGACATGGATTCAACCTAAATGCCCATCAATGATAGACTGGTTAAAGAAAATGTGATACATACACACCATGGAATACTATGCAGCCATAAAAAGAATGCGATCATGTTCTCAGGGACATGGATGGATAGGGCTGAAAGCTGTTATCCTTAGCGAACTAACAGAGGAACAAAAAACCAAATACCACATGTTCTCATTTATAAGTGGGAGCTAAATGATGAGAACACATGGACACATAGAGGGGAACAACACACACTGGGGCCCATCAGAGGATGGAACGTGGGAGGAGGGAGAGGATCAGGAAAAATAACTAATGGATACTTGGCTTAATACCTGGTTGATGAAATAATCTGTACAACAAACCCCCATGACACAAATTTACCTTTGTAATGAACAAAGTTAAAAAAAAGAATAAGGCAAATTTTATAATTTTAAATTGATACATAATTTCTATTTTAGTAACAGTAGTTACCAGTGATAGCTACTACTACTAACAATAATTAAATTCAATTGTATTTTCTTAGTGAATATGTAGCTGCTATGTTGTTTAAATAATAATAGTGTTAGGGCATCTAAAGGGAAGTTTTATGTGGTAGAGTTAACCCCTCTCTGTTGTGATTGAAGTGTATGAGGAAAGTCTTACTTTTCTAATGGCCTACTGTACAGTTCTTGAAATTCCCATCACTAGCAAACAGTTCTTTTCAAATGGAGTGACTTGTTAAAATGCAAGAGGGATGTGAGATATATGCTTTACTCTTTTAATATCCAGTGTGAGTTAATTTGTGAGATTATTTTCCCAAAGCACCAATCCAAAAGGGGTGCCTTAAGGGAAAATGAGACTCAATAACAGTTAAGTTTTAATGAGGAGGATAAAAAGGTGGGTTGCAAGTATGGGGAAAATCCAAGGAATCAAGTAGAGGTCTCTGAGTACCAGATGTATAATCAGGATAGTAGACTGTTCTTAGTCCCATTATGGGCCTTATCAATTTATATTGCAGTTTCTCCCTCTCCACCTAGGTTGTAAACTCTTCCATGTCAAAGAATGCCTAATTCATCTATCAATAGCACTTACCATAGTTCCTGGAAAATAGTTAGGATTCAGTAAATATTTATTGGATAAATAAAGGAAAAAATTGAATCTAGGAGTTAGGGGTTATTACAAGGAAGAAAAAGGGAGAGTCTAAAGAAAACACTGTCAGTCCTATTTTTGGCCTTGACCAACTTTGCTTTCTCCCAACAGTAGTCCTCTCATTTAGTCTTGCAAGAAGAGGTAAACTACAAAAACTTTCCATATGTTATACATTAGCCCATGTAGTTTAGTTATGAAATGAGATATAGATATCAAATATAAATATCCAGTTTCAAAAATTATACAGTAAAATACATTTAACTTTGAAGTACTAGTCATTTAATATTTGACTCAAATAGAGATAAAGAGATATAAGTTGGAATCATTAAAATCTTAATTGAATTTTTATGATTGAACTAGTTATGCTTGGAAGTACTGGTTAAAAATATTCTGATTGTAAAGAACATTTTCTTTACTTTAGCATCATTTTTTCCCTCTGAGTACACCAGTAGTGTAATGTAAGAATCAAAAAGAAGAGAAAGAAAAGGGAGAAAAGTGGGGGAGGGAGAATATAAAATTTGGACAGATTACAAAGAAATTAAGTGAAAGGAAGGAACAATTTGAAAAAGGAAAGAAAGAAGTACAAAGAGTAAGGATTTGTTGAAAACTCCATAGTGGAAGAGTTTACTCAAGTTTGGATTTGTCTAAGAGAAGTACAGTATATTTCAATTCCTTATGACAATCAAGATGGGAAGATAACTATGAGAGGGATAGCAGAGATAAGGAATGTAGAAGAAAAGAAGGTGATGCAGAACTGAAAAAGACACAGACATGAGAGCTGAGAAAGAACACATGGGGCACAGGCATAGAAAGACACAATGAAAAACAAAACAAAACAAAATAGAGTTTATGGGATTCAACAGAATTGAATCTAGGCATGTCGTGTAGCGCCAGCAAAGTTGAAACAAGCACAGTTTTACTGTGTAAGCTATGAATAGAAAGTAAACTGTCCATTTTTTTTTTTAAAGATAGAAACCCTATGCTATGTTGAAAACTTACTTCCTCCTCCTAGTTCTTTCTTCCATTTCGACCTGTTAAGGTTTCAATCTCTGTCCTTCTAGGTACAATTTAAATGTCATGCTCCAGTTAAAATGAATTTTTCTCTCTCTGTAGTTATATAGTGCTTTCTAACTCCAAAAGAACACTTAAATCTGTCTCACAGTAGTCATTGAAGGTTATCTCCTTACCTCACTATTTGTTCATGAGTCAGGGCTGGTCTCATTGTTTCTTTATCTCCATCTCCATAGATTCAAATCTTTTGAACAAATGTCTCTTAACTTTTTCTTCAAAATTGTTACTAAAGTGTCTTAAAAGGCCAAAATGTTGCTAGTATTCAGAATAATTTTTCAAAATGAAGGGATTCCTAAAATTATTATGCTACGGAGTAAATTAAATATTTATCTTACCTGGAATAGCCACTTTCAAAATGTCTCCAAGTTTTTTTAAAATTTATTTTTAACTAAGAAGAGCATTCTCAGTGGAAATGTATAAAATATTTTAACATAATATTTAGTTTGACAAATATACAAACATTTCCATTGTTAGACTCCACATATTTTAAGTAATGATGACTTATTTTGAGCGTGGAAGAGAGTAGATTGTTTGAATTGTAAAAGTAGAATTTCTTGGTAGCAGAAGAAAAAGGATCCTTTTTACAGAACTCAGTTTATATAGCATAACACATGCAAATATGTTCATTTGAGAAAATATTCATGTTTGAACAGTGACTCAAGTTTGCATTCATTATATAAAAATTTTTAAATAAAACTTTTACAATGTAGGACATCATTGAAAAGAACAGCTTCATTACACATAAATATTTAACAATATTTCTAATGTTGCATATGTGTAGTTTTTTTTACAAACGTTCTTAACTTCATGGGTATATGTGTATGCACAGATACTATATATATGTATCTATGGAAATATACATACTACCCCCATCTTTACAGTAAGCTTGTTATAGAAAGACAATGCATTTTCAGTAAGTAAGCTTGATTTTGTTTTTGCTGCTGAACTTCATATGTTTAGGCCTGATTTCAGTGAAAAATCAAGTTGACTAAATCCAAAATTCAAACATAAAGTTCTTTGTATTCATGCAAGCTATTATCCAGGAAAAGAACAATTAAGACTTTTACTTAGAAAACACTCTAAATTAAAAATGGCATTCCAAAAATATGAGGAAAGACTCAAGTGGTACATAAAATTAGACTAGATGAAACTTGTCCATTAATGTAAAGTAAAAATAAAAGAAGTAACTAAAGGATAAAAAACCTATAGTCCATGGCTGTATCCTGCCTTTTACTCCATCTAACAGCCTGTAAAAATTTAAATTAACTCACAGATCTAGCCAGTAGGACATTCGATCTTACAAAGTTATACCATAGCAATAATGTTCTGCCTCATAGTGGTATTAAAAGAAAGTTTCGTTTAATAGAAGGGAAGTCTTTCATTTATAATAAAGCTCTTCAATGTAAAGTCAATCCAACAAAAATATTTCAATAAATGTTTAAAAGACTTACAATGTAAGCATAAATGGAAGAGAATAGGTATTATATGTGTGTGTGTATAGAGAGAGTATATGTACAATATGTTTATTTAAAGTAGAGATGAATAAACATGAAGAAGCAAACTGGATTTACATATGAGACAGGGGAGAGAATGTAATGAGTACAGTACAATAAAGTCTCTAGATTTTATCTTTTATCATCCTCGAAAAAGACAATTAAATATTTTAAAAAGGAAAATAAAGAAAATGTTTCTTCCTTGAACTGCTTTTAAGATTCCTTTACTCGAAGTTAAAAACTGTAGCTGCTATAACTAGTTGGGTCATTAGTTTATCTAAACCTGTCTAGACCTGACTGTAGTGTTTCCCGTTATATGCCTCTGAATTAATTATCATTTGCAAAGATCTGAAACCTTTGTCACTGAAGCTACTTTCATGGGATTTAACAAAACAATTTGAACTGTTGTGAAAATACTGAGGCTAAACTGTTGGTTGGCTGCAATTGGTATTATTTTTGGTAATCTATAGGTATAGCATAACCATGCTCACACATATATCAATTTTAAAATATAATTTGTCTTTTTTGAATAAGCAATAAAACACTAAAGCCTGTATTACATAAGAGCCTGGGTACTTCTGGTGGCTCAAGACATTTGGGTTTCAGCTTTTTGCTTGAAAATACATTTGAGGAAGTGCAACTAATCCTAGGCAGAGTTGTGCTGCCCAGGAATGTCTTGTCCTTCCAGTCTTAGAGGAAAGAGCAAATACTTCATTTCCAATCATGCTGTCTGCTGCTTGCATACACAGTTCAAAAATCCTTTTCTGTTAGCTGGACTGTTCTGCATTTATCTTCTGGATTTTTGTTGTTCTTATTTTTGTGGAAGCATTTTATTTCTTCTCTAATTATTTCTGACTCTTCTCTGCGTGTGTCTTCCCTAGTTTGCTCAGTTTTTCCTTTTACTACCTCTTCGGAGTTCTCTGTCCAACCAAGATTTTCTTTGCTGTTTTATATAACCATGTTGACTCTTATTTTGGTTTTGGATGTGTGTACCTTAGGAAGAGACTGCACTTTATTGTCATTAATGTTCCTCAGACATCTTCCACCTGCGTTCAGTGTATATCCAGACTTTATTTCACATTCTTTCAAATTCTCTTTCCACCCTTAGTCCATTAATTTTGTAATATAACTTTTATATGAAACAAATGTTCCTAGGTACAGCAAAGACTAAAAGAACAAATAAAGTACTCAGATGTCTGCTAATTTTTCATGAGTCTAATGTTAACATTGAGACCATTTCAGTATGTATTAAGTCTGAAACTTCCTTTTTTATTGTATTTACATAATATTTGCTGCTTGAAGCACTAAAACATAGGACATGCACTAAATTCTTCAGGGAGTCCTGTATTACATAATTTTGTTCACTAAATCCCAGGTAATTATAAACCTCATTTTGTTTAAAATACCATGATTTCACTTGGTATAATTCATTCAATGCAATTTTCTTTTTGCCCCAAAACAACCCCTGAATATGATCATAAATTATTTGTCAATGAATTATGTAGGTTCATAATTAATCTGTCTAAATTTTTTTCTCTGTCAAGATGAAGGGCAGATTTAAACTGCTATATAAATAGAGAGGGGTAACAACAACATCAGGAAAAATTAGATTTTTCTTTTCTTGTGGCAGCACTTACAAAATATTTAGTCAGGGTAGGTAAAGTATAACTGAGCAAATTGCTGAATTTCAAACTATAATTTGATGTCGGGTACAAAGGACAAAAAAGCACAAAATCTGGAGGGGAGAAAAGTTAACACTGTATTAAAATTGTCAAGCAACTTCTAAAGTAGATCAACTGCCTTCATAATATTCTCAGAACAAAATGTTCTCCAAGAGAAGATCTGATATGAAGAGCCAAAAAAATGGAAAACATTCACTACCAATTTACTGCAGTCACCCATAAACTATTACAAGAACATTATGTATTAGGGTTCAAGCCAGCAAGCTATTAAAGCAGACTGCCCTGGTGTCTTTTCATTTTACTTTAATGCTACCGAAGCATTAATAACTCTGCAAGGAATTGTACTTATGTTGAAATTATCTTATCATATAATCAATTTTTCAAATATTCCAAGTCTTTTAAGGTGAGCTTTGCTTCTTTGTTTCTTGTTGGTCAGTGTTGTTCCACTTTCACAAGTGTGATCATCATTTTTTGTTTGTCTAGTCCAATTCTTACTTTCATCTTGGAAACATATCTATCTAAATGGTGCTAATTGCCATAGTTAATGAATGCCAAGACATCTAGCACCCTTGGCCCCATTGCCATTTTATGTGTCTCTGCTCATGTGGAGATCAAAGAACAAAAGATGGAAAGAATCATATTTAAAAAATTAAGTAGATGTCACATATACACCTTTTTTGGTTTGTTGTTTTTTCAACTTTCATTGGGAGAATAAATAATCCTGCTGAAATTACTTTCC
This sequence comes from Theropithecus gelada, assembly GCF_003255815.1. Classification (NCBI taxonomy): domain Eukaryota; kingdom Metazoa; phylum Chordata; class Mammalia; order Primates; family Cercopithecidae; genus Theropithecus; species Theropithecus gelada. Next base: position 34,933,455 of record NC_037669.1, on the reverse strand, counting down.
TTTATAGTCTGTGGTTAATTTTATCTTGTTAACAAATTTTCTAACTAAACCTTTTTTAAAAATTTATTTAAAGGATAGCAATGATACTATGGCAGAGCATGATTAACCCAATGATCTAACTCTTTAAACACACTAATCACGGTTCTTCCTTGGTGGCATAAATTCCAGGCAACCAAGACATCTTTCAGTCTTCTTTACTAATGGAAAATATTAGCACATATAAACTTTGTACAAAATTAGAAGTCCTGGTAACTTCATACATACAAATCAGCAGTGATTCAATGTGTGATTGAAACTTTAAGAGATTAAAAAAACAACAACAAAAATCCTTAGGCATAAACAGGATTAAATTTGGAAGAAGTCATTGAAATATAAATTTCAAGGAACTGGGTATTTCTTGCCAGCACAGAAATAACCACAATTTAGTAACATTTTCTGAAGCAAATATTCATATATTTGTGTGATTATTTAGTATGTGCATGTGTGTTGTATATATGTATGTGTGTTTGTATTTCTACCTCAATTAGACTGTAAGATCCATGATCCATCCTTCATTTCATTACCATTGTATCTCCAATTCCAGTACAATGTCTGAAACATAGCATTTACTCAACATGTATTTGATAAAGAAATTATAGCAGTGATACAAATGAAATTGTACATAAACTTTTTAAAATCCTGAATATGAAAGAAATTGTGAGAAAGCCTTAATGATAGCATACTTCCTCAATAGGTAGTTCAATTCACATCTCTCTGTGACAGCATTTTTTTTCTTGACCTATCTAAATAAAAATTGCCATCTTTAAACTATTAATTTATACTATAAATTTTTCTTAAAAAGATTTACCAATGATAGTTTAATGGAAATAACGTTGAATCTATACATTACTTTGGGCAGTATGGTCATTTTCGTGATATTAATTCTTTCTATGCATGAGCATGGAATGTTTTTCCTTTTGTTTGTGTCCTTTCTAGTTTCCACAAGGAGTGGTTTGTAGTTCTCCTTGAAAAGGTCCTTCACTTCCCTTGTCAGCTATATTCCTAGGTATCTCATTCTTTTTGTAGCAGTTGTGAATGGGAGTTCATTTGTGATTTTACTTTCTGCTTTCCTGTTGGTGGTGTATAGGAATGCTAGTGACTTTTGCCCAATTGATTATGTATCCTGAGACTGCTGAAGTTGCTTATCAGCTTAAGAAGGTTTCGGACTGAGATGATGGGCTTTTCTAGACATGGGATCTTGTTATCTGCAAACAAAGATAATTTAACTTCCTCTCTCCTTATTTGAATACGTTTATTTCTTTCTCTTGCTCAATTGTCCTGGCCAGAACTTCCAATACTATACTGAGTAGGAGTGGTGAGAGATGGCATCCTTGTCTTGTGCCGGTTTTGAAGGAGAATGCTTCCAGCTTTTGTCCATTCTGTATGATATTGGCTGTGGGTATGTCATATATGGCTCTTACTATTTTGAGGTATGTTCCTTCAATACCTAGTTTATTGAGAGTTTTCAACATGAAGGGATGTTGAATTTTAAAATTCATATGAAACTCAAAAAGAGCCCAAATAGCCAAGACAATCCTAAGCAAAAAGAACAAAGCTGCAGGCATCATACTACTGAACTTCAAACTACACTACAAGGCTGCAGTAACCAAAACAGCATGGTACTGGTACAAAAACAGACACATAGACCCATGGAACAGAATAGAGAACTCAGAAATGAGACTACAAGCCTACAACCATCTGATCTTCAACAAACCTGACAAAAACAAGCAATGGGGAAAGGATTCCCTCTAATAAATGGTACTGGGAGAACTGGCTACCCATATGCAGAAAATTGAAACTGAACCCCTTCCTTACACCTCATATAAAAATTAACCCAAGGTGGATTAAGGACTTAAATGTAAAACCCCAAACTGTAAAAACCGTAGAAGAAAATCTAGCCAATACCAGTCAGAACGTAGGCATGGGGAAGGATTTCATGACAAAAATGCTAAAAGGAATTGCAACAAAAGCAAAATGACAAATGGGATCTAATTAAACTGAAGCGCTTCTGCTCAGCAAAAGAAACTATCATCAGAGTGAACAGCCTACAGAATTAGAGAAAATTTTTCCTTTCTACCCATCTGACAAAAGTCTAATATCCAGAGTTGACAAGGAACTTAAACAAATTTGCAAGAAAAACCAAACAACCCCATTAAAAAGTGGGCAAAGCACATGAACAGACAGTTCTCAAAGGAAGACATTTATGCAGCCAACAAACATGTGAAAAAAACCTCAACATCAGTGATCATTAGAGAAATGCAAATCAGAACTACAATGGGATACTATCTCATGCCGGTCAGAATGGCAATTATTAAACAGTTCAGAAACAACAGATGCTGGTGAGGTTGCAGAGAAAAAGGAATGCTTTTGCACTGTTGGTGGGAGTGTAAATTAGTTCAACCATTGTGGAAGACAGTGGGGCAATTCTTCAGAGATCTAGAGGCAGAAATACCATTTGACCCAGCAATCCCATTACTGGGTATATACCCAAAGGAATATAAATCATTTTATTATAAAGATACATGCACATGTATGCCCATTGCAGCAGTATTCACAGTAGCAGAGACATGGAATCAACCCAAATGCCCATCAGTGGTAAACTGGATAAAGAAAATGTGGTAAATATACATCATGGAATACTATGCAGCCATAAAAAGGAATGAGATCATGTCCTTTTCAGGGACATGGATGGAGCTGGAAGCCATTATCCTCAGCAAGCTAAAAGAGGAACAGAGAACCAAACACCACATATTCTTACTTATAAGTGGGAGCTGAACAATGAGAACACATGGACACATGGGGAGGGGGAACAACACCTACTGGGGCCTCTCAGGGGTTTAGGTTGGGGGAAGTGAGAGCATCAGGAAGAATAGTTAATGGATGCTGGATTTAATACCTAGGTGGTGAGTTGATGTGCAGCAAACCACCATGGCACACATTTACCCATGTAACAAAGCTGCACATCCTGCAAATGTACCCTGGAAATTTTAAAAGTTGAAAAAAATATTTATCAGTCCAAAATAACTTTATTTACCTATCTTATTACTATAAATAAAGAAACTATGTTTCTTTATTTGTGCACAGAACATATCTTATTGTATATCATATTGCTCATCTTAATTAGCTGATCTAGAATATGTTTTTTTTGTATAACTATTATGTAATTAGTCGCATTCCAGTCAATCTTACATTAAAATAATAAGCAATGATTTCTACTTGCATAGCATGTAGGGCATCTGAGACCCATCACACAGCAGGTAAGACATCACAACTGTTGCTAAACTTCTCCTCACTCCTTCCATGATTTATTACCTCATAACAGAACTACAAATGTGATGTCATTAAGACAGCCAATAAGGTTTTCAACGAAATAGCTTTTCTTAGGCTTTTATAAAGTGACAGCCACTTTATAAGTTTATGGGTGAGGCAATGCAATGAAAAGCTTGTTTTGTTGTCTTTTGTATTGTCTTACAGTACTCCTTGACATGTTGCTTAAGCTAGTGTTTTAATGAGAAAAGTACTCAAATGAAAAACAAACAATAAGGAAACAAAAAACAAAAAAGACACTGAGAATCATAGATGCTTTGATAAACAAACACTTTGAAATTTAGAGCAACCCTTCTGCGTTAACTAGTATACCCTAAGATCCATAAGAACACTTTTTGATTCATTGCTGCATCTCCTAGCAGACTAAGAGCCTAGGAGATCGTATAATTCACAGAAAAAAATATTTATGAATATTTATTTATTATTTTTATTTTTAATTTTTGTGGATACTTAGTAGGTATATATATTAATGGGGTACATGAGATGTTTTGATAGAGGCATACAATGAGTAATAATCACATAAGAGTAAAGGGAGTATCCACCACCTCAAGCATTTATCCTTTGTATTACAAACAATCCAATTGTACACTTTTAGTTTTTTTTTAATTTACAATTAAATTATTTTTGACTATAGCCATCCCATTGTGCTAGCAAATACTAGGTATTATTCAATCTTTGTAGCTATTTTTAACCCATTAACCATCCCCACTTTTCCCACTACCCCAAACAACTATCTGTCCCAACCTCTGGTAGCCATCCTTCTACTCTTTATCTCTATGGTTCAATTATTTTAATTTTTAGCCCCCACAAATAAGTTTAAGCATGTGAAGTTTGTCTTTCTGTGCCTAGCTTATTTCACTTAACCTAATAATCACCAGTTTATCGATGTTGTTTTAAATGACAGGATCTCATTCTGTTTTGTGGCTGAATAGTACTCCATTCTGTTTAAATACCACATTTTCTTTAGCCATCTGTTGATGCTGTTGTGAATATCACTGCAATAAACATGGGAGTGCAGATATATCTTCAATATACTGATTTCTTTTCTTTTTAGTGTGTGTGTATATATACATATACTATACATGCACACATATATATATGTGTGTGTATATATACATATATACCCCTATATATTTATAGGGATTACTGGATCTTATGGTAGATGTTTTTAGTTTTTTAAGGAACTTCCAAACTGTTCTCCATAGTGGTTGTACTAATATACATTTCCACCAACAGTGTACAAGGGTTCCCTTTTCTCCATGTCCTCACCAGCGTTTGTTACTGTCTTTTGGATCAAAGCCATTTGATCCAAAATATGTCTTTGTTGTGCCCTTTTCTGATTTGAATATTAGGGTAATACTGTCAAACATGGAATGAGTTTGAATGTATTTCCTCCTCCTCTGTTTTTCAGAGTATTTGAGTAGGACTGGTGTTCTTTAAAGGTTTCGTAAAATTCAGCAGTGAAGCCATCGGGTAGTGGGCTTTTATTTGCTAAGAGACTTCCTATTATGGTTTTGATCTCATTACTTGTTATTGGTCTGCTCAGATTTCGCATATGTTCCTGGTTCAATTTTAGTAGCTTGCATGCGTCTAGCAATTTATCCATTTCTTCCAGATTTTTCTATTTCTTTCTGTATAGCTATTTATAGTAGCCACTAATGATCCTTTAAATTCTGCAGTGTCAGTTGTGATGTCTCCTTTTACATCTCTGATTTTACTTATTTGGGTCTAAAAGTTTGTCAATTTTGTTTACCTTTTTTTAAAAAACAACTTTTCATTTAGCGATCTTTTGTATTATTTTCTTCATTTTATACTTATTTATCTCTAATCTTTATTACTTATTTTCTTCTACTAATTTTGTGTTAGATTTGCTCTTGCTTTTGATATTCTTTAATATGCATCACTGGGTTGTTTATTTGAAGTTTTTCTATTTTTTCATGTAAGTTCTTAAAGCTGTAAACTTCCCTCTTAGTACTGCTTTTGCTGTATCCCATAGATTTTGGTATGTTGTGTTTTTACTATCATTTGTTTCAAGAAATCTTTAAATTTCCTTCTTAATTTACTCATTTACCACTTGTCATTCTGGAACATATTGTTTAATTTCCATGTGTTTGTGTAGTTTCCAAAGTTCCTCTTGGTATTAATTTCTGGCTTTATTCCACTGTGGTCAGAAAAGGTGCTTTATAATATTTCAATTTTTTGAATGTCTTAAGACTTGTTTTGTGACCTGACATGTGGTCTATCCTTAAGTATGAACTATATGCTGAGGAAAAGAATGTTTATTCTGCAGCTGTTGGATGAAGTGCTCTGTAAATATCTATTAGATCCATTTGGTCTATAGCACAGATTAAATCTGATGTTTCTTTATTGATTTTCTGACTGGAAGATCTGTCCAATGCTGAAAGTGGGGTGTAAAGTCTCCAACTATTGTAGTATTGAGGTCTGTATCTCTCTTTAGCTATAAAAATTTTTGCTTTATAAATCTGGATACTCCAGTGTTGGTACCTATATTACAGTTGTTGTATCCTTGTGCTCAATCAACCCCTTTATCATTATGTGGTGACCTTCTTTGTCTCTTCTTATAGTTTTCATCTTGGAATCTATTTTGCCTAGTCTAAGTATAGCAACTCCTGCTCTTTTTTAGTTTCCATTGGCATGGAATATCTTTTCCCATTCTTTTATTTTCAGTCTGTGTGTGTCTTTATAGGTATTATGTGTTCTTATAGGCAACAGATCATTGGATCTTTTTTGTTTGTTTGTTCATTCATCCACTTTGTGTCTTTTCATTGGAGAGTTTAATTCATTTACCTTCAATGTATTATTGATAAGTAAGAACTTATTCCTGCCATTTTGTTATTTGTTTCCTGGTTGTTTTGTGGTCTTCTCTTCCTTCTTTCCTTTCTTCTTCTTTTCTTTTAGTGAAGATGATTTTCTCTGGTGATATGATTAATTTCTTGCTTTTTACATTTTGTGTATTCATTGTATTTTTTTAAATTTTAAGTTACCACAAAGCTTGCAACTACTATCTTATAACTCATCATTTTAAGGTGACAACAACTTAACACTGTTTGCATGAACAAACAAACAGGCAAAAAGAAAACTAAGAAAAACTCTACACATTAACCTTGTCCACTGGCTTTTAAACTTTTTATTGTTTGTACTTATATGTTACTGTACTATGTCTCAAAAAGTTGTATTTATTTATTTTTTTTGGTTCATTTACTCTTTGTACTTAAGAGACAGCAGTTTATACACTACAGTTATGGTATTATAATGTTCTGTGTTGTTCTGTGTATTTACTATTACTAGTGAGTTTTGTACTGTCAGATGATTTTTTTTATTGCTCATTAACATCCTTTTTTTATTTGATTGAAGTACTCTCTTTAGCATTTCTTGTAGAACAGGTCTGGTGTTGATGAAATTCCTCAGCTTTTGTTTGTCTGAGAAAGTCTTCGTTTCTCCTTCATGTTTGAAGGATATTTTCACCAGATATACTATTCTAGGGTAAAATATTTTTTCCTTCAGTACTTTAAATATTACCTGCCACTCTCTCCTGGCCTATAAGGTTTCCAGTGAAAACTCTGCTGCCAGATGTGTTGGAGCTCTATTGTATGTTATTTGTTACACTTCTTTTGGTGCTTTTAAGATCCTTTTTTATCCTTGATCTTTGGGAGTTTGATTATTAAATGTTCTGAGGTAGTCTTCTTTGGGTTAAATCTGCTTGCCATTCTATAACCTTCTTGTACTTGGAATATTGATATATTTCTCTAGGGTTGGGAAGTTCTCTGTTATTATTCCTTTGGATGAACTTTCTACCCCTGTCTCTTTCTCTACCTCCTCTTTAAGGCCAATAATCAGGTTTCCTGTTTGAGGCTATTTTTAGATCCTGTAGGTGTGCTTCATTGGTTTTTATTCTTTTTTCTTTTGTCTCATCTGATTGTATATTCTCAAATAGCCTTTCTTCAAGCTCACTGATTCTTTCTTCTGCTTGATCCATTCTGCTGTTAAAGTACTCTGAGACATTCTTTAGTATGCCAGTTTTATGTTACAGCTCCAGAATTTCTGCTTGCCTCTTTTTAATTACTTTAATCTCTTTGTTAAATGTATCTGATAAAATTCTGAATTCCTTCTCTGTGTTACCTTGAAATTAATTGAGTTTCCTCAACATAGATATTTTGAATTCTCTGTCTAAAAGGTCACATATCTCTGCTTCTCCAGCATTGGTCCCTGGTGCCTTATTTAGTTCATTTGGAGATGTCACGTCATTTTCCTGGATGGTGTTGATGCTTACAGATGTTTGTCCAGGCATTGAAGAGTTATGTGTTTATTGTAGTCTTCACCTTCTGGGTTTATTTGTAGCCGCCCTTCTTGGAAAGATGTTACAGATATTTGAAAAGACCCAAGTGTTGTGATCTAAGCAATATCTACTTTAGGGGCATCCCAAGCCTAATAACACTGTGGTTCTTGCTGATTTATAGAGGTATCAGCTTTATGGTCTTGGCTAAGATCTGGGAGAATTCTCTTGATTACCAGGCAGAGACTCTTGTTCTCTTTCCTTATTTTCTCCGAAGCATACAGAGTCCTTCTTTCTCTGCTGTAAGCTATACAAAGTTCAGAGTGACCCAAGCTCTCTTGTGGCCATCACCACTAAGACTGTTGGGTCAAACCTGAAGCCAGCATAGCAGTGGGTTTCACCTAAGGCCTGATGTAACCACTCCCTGGCTACTGCCTATATTTGCTCAATGCCTGAGATTCTACAATCAGTAAGTGGAAAAGCCAGCCAGGCCTGTGTACTTCTCTTCAGGACAGCAAGGACCCCCAGGTTCCACATGGACCCAGAAGTACCATCCGGGAATCAGGGGTTAGAGTCAAAAACCTTAGACATCTATTTTGCATTCTATTGTATTGTGAACTGAGTGAGGGTTCAAACCACAAGACACTGCTCTTTCCACTCCTCCCTCCTGATTCCCCTCTGGCTAGTGCTGCTTTAAATGTTCCCTCCATGGGTGAGTATCAGCTGAATTTGGTCTGGTTTTCCATTCTACCCTAACAGTACAGCACTGAGTTCACTGCCTCACAATTGCTGTGTTCCTCCTTCAGTGCCCAGAGAAGTTCTTAGCACCACACCACTACTGCTATGGCTGGGGAAGACTGGTGTCGGTGATTCAGGACTATTATTTCTATATCTACGGTGCTGCTTTCAGTGATATGAAGTTAAAACCACGTACTATGAGTGGTCACTTGATTTTTGTTTCTCTTGAAGGTGTTTTTTTCTGTGTAAATAGTTGTTAATTTGGTGGCCTTGCAGAGGGGATGATTGGTGGAACTTAATATTCTGCCATCTTGCCCCTGTCCTAGGGTTGGTTTAAATATTTTTTCCGTGGGTTGGGATCAGCTGAGTTCAGCCTGATTTTGCTTTCTCCTGTGACAGTGCAGCACTGAGTTCGATATCTCTCACAATCCCTGTGCACTCCCTCTGCCAAACACAGATTCCCTCTTCACACAGTCACTACCAGAGGTTGGGGAGGAGTGGTGTTGGTGATTCAAGACTGTCTTTCCTACCTTCTTGCAGTTTTTCTTTCAGTGATATGAAGTTAAAACCAGGTACTGTGCCTACTCACCTGATGATTGGTTCTCATGAAGTGCTTTTCTGTGTTTAGACAATTGTTAAATTGGTGTCCTTAGAGGGTGGATGATTGGTGTAGCCTTCTATTCTGCCTTCTTACTCGGCCCCTCTCTCAGTAAATACTTTTGACAAAATTTTTCTCATGCATCCCCCAAAACTTGCCAACAATAATTAGCAAAAGGAAGGAACACAACTTTCTTCTATAACTTTGAAAAGTGGCAGCCAGAGAAAGAGAGAGACAACTAATATAACTTAATTTTTAACATTGTTTCCCACCAGAAATTTTTTTTTTTTAAATTTATTAGATAAAATCCTAAAAAAAAAAAAAAGCAACTTTAATCCCAATTTAGAGAAACATTACTGAGTAGTGTGACAACTTTAATATGGGAGTAGCAGTATTTTTACAAAGTACTAGAAAACCTTCCATACTCCCTTACCAGAGAAAGGTAAAGGTCAATGCTCATTGTTTTGTTTTTTGCTTAGTGGCAGAAAAGTAGGAAAGGAAAGACGAAACTTTGATAATTAACCAAAACTAATTAACATTTTGAATAAGTAGGCAATTAGTAAAATGTAAAACAAAAGAAAAAATAAATAATACTGTCTTCGTTTATTTTGTGTTGCCATAACAGAATACCAAAGACTGGGTAATGTATAAAGAAAAATTTATTGCTCACAGTTCTCGAGTCTGTGAAGTCCTATAAAAGGGTGTTGGGCATCTGGTGAGGGACTTTTTTCTGTATCCCAACGTGGTAGAAGGCATCACATTGTGAAAGAGCTCATCAAATGGGGAGCAAGAAAGAGCCAAACTTTCTTTTATAACAAAGCTACTGCTGTGATAAGAACATTAATCCATTCAAGAGGATGGAGCCCTCATGACCTAATCATCTCTCAAAGGTCCCACCTTTCAACACTGTTGCATTGGAGATTGAGTTTCCAACACATGAACTTTGAGGGATACATTCAAATCATAGCAAATACCCAGTCCTCTCAGGAAGAGGAAGCTGGTGTAGAGGCATATGCACAGGTACATATGTAACCTCTACTTGCCGACTCTGGACTAACATTGTGATAGAATGTAATTATTTTACTGGATTTATTCTCACTGCCTGAAAGGGGATGCGAAAGCATTGTTGGGAGAATAGGTATGTAAGAGAAAGTAAGCACCTGGGCTTATTGGCTCTGTTAAAGCAAAATTTTAGTCCTGGAATAAAAGCTCAGAGGGTAAGTCAATCTGAATTCAGATTGGGGCCGGGGGGGAGAGTGGCAAAGAGTTTTTACTCACACAATTTTAACCATACAGATTAAGGGCTATATAGTGATTGTACATTTCAAATGAGATGACATAACTGTAAAAATAATACAGAACAAAAATATATACCATTAAAAAAAGTCTGAAGAATATATTCCAGAAGAAAACCTTATCCAAGAAACACAAGAAAATTCAAAAACAAGAAATATAAATAACCCAATAGAAAATGTTCAAAGATATAAAAACATAATTCATAAAAATATGTGTCCAATAACATATAAAAATATTCAATCTTATGTACACACCTACTAAGTTTCTTTGTCAGATTGACAAGGTTTTACAAATTAGATAATATTCATGGTTTGTGAGCACATAAGAAATATACAGGATTGGTGGGAGCATAAATAGTATAAGTTATTTAGACAGCAGCTGAGAAATAACTCTCACTTTTTAAAATGTAGGGTACATTCTGCTAGCAGAAATTTATACTACAGATATACTTTGTTTAAATTTTGCTTTCTATGTTTGTATGACCTGATTTATCTCCTACCAAGAAAAAATGTTTGCCATTACGTAGATCAGGGACAGGGAGGAGTAAGTTACTTCTAATACCAAGGAAATACAAAAATTACAGAAATGGGTCTAGATTTTAGTCCACACTTTTTCATTAACTTACTTTTATATTGGACATTTATCTTTCCTGTCTAGGACTGTTTTTTTAATATGTAAAATTATGTTTAGAATTTTTAGATTGTTGAATGATCCTTCTACCTCTCAAACATTGTTCATGGTTACTTACAAAAAGATGTTCTTTATGTTTTAGCTGCTTATTATCAGGAGCATTTTTATGGTTATTTTTCTAATACCAGTTGAATATTGATGATACATCTCATCTAATATAAACATATTTTCTCCTAGCCCTGCCTTTAACCCTCAGCATACAGATTACAGGGCAACTGTAGGGAAACAAAGGAAAGGGCTTGAACTCAAGGTTCTTCCAAACACCCTTGGTGGATGACAGTACCATTAACAGATATGAGAAGAACAGAAAAATATCACTTTGGAGTGAAGATTGAAAAACTGCAGTTTGATATGTCGTAAGTTGAAGTATCTATGGGGCATTCAGCTAAAGATACTCCGTAGTCAGCAGTATGTATCCAACTGAAGAGCTATAGAAGAGCTGTGATAAGGGCAGGAGCTACAGACCTGAGAGTCATCAAAATAAAGATGATGTTTGAAGTTGAAGATGTGAATATAATCACTCAAGGAAAAGGATAATATGAGAGCAAGAGACTGTTGGGAAGCAGAAGAAGAACCCATATATAGGGTCAGGGTCAGGAAGAAGCAGAAGAACCTGCAAAGGAAGAGAGAAGGGCAGGAGAAAAGCCAAAAAGTATGAAGCCAGTGAGAGGACAGTGTTTTCAAAAGAAAGGAGTTGTCAAGAATGTCAAAACATCTGAGACATAAAGTAAGGTCAAGTCAAAATGTATTCAATGGGATTTAACAGTCTTGTGATTTGTGATCATGGTGGGAATAATTAAATTATATTTTAATGGCAGAAGTCAGTTTTCAGTGGACTGTAAACAGAATGAGAGGTAAAGAAGTAAAAACTCTCTTCAAAGATTTGACTAGAAATAAGAGAGAAGAAAGTGGTAACAAAGCAAATATTCAAAAAAGGATTTTCTTTCTTTTTTATTGTATGCTTATTTTTGTGTATATTTGATGGGAGATGATCCTGCATGTTTATATGCTAAGAATAAAGGGCTTATAATGAAAAAGTTGAGCATATAGGTGAGAAAAAGGGATAAGTAATAGAACACAGAGCAATTGTTAAGTAAGTATTCATTGAACATCTTATTATGAGTTAGTAAAGTCCTGAAGAATGAGTTTGATGACATTTAAAAAAATGCACAGAACACGTTCTTTAAAATATTCTCTAGTTTCCTTTTCTCCTCTTTCTCTTTCTTTCTTTATTTCAGAAAATGGTGTTTCCTCCTTATTCAAAAGGAGTAGACATAATTGGCAAATTAAGTGATAAAATATATAGAGGACAAGAATTTCTAGAAGTTCAAGTCATAAAGGATATTTCACTTGATTTTATCAATATTTTTTAGACGCCTCAAGAAAAAGTAAACGAATCTCAGAATTTTACTTAGAACATACTGACTATAATGTAATTACAGTGTCTTAATGAAAGAACGGACTTGGCACAATGAGAAGTAGAAAGAAATATAGATGGAAGTATTTTGCAGAAAAATAACAAATACTCCTATTTTGATCATTAAGTTTACTAACAATCTGAAAGACTAAACCCAAAAAGGATTTTCTGGTATTGCTACATTAAATCAGAAAAGAAGTTACCTCGAGTTTTTTTTTTTTTTTAAATAAAAAGAAACAACAAAATCAGGTTAAACTAAAAAGATTTCAAATGAATATCAAAGGGAACAAATAGTGAAAAGTCAGTGGACAGTAGAAACTTGGAATGTCTTAGTACCAAAACTCTAAACATAAATATTAGGCTATTAAAACACACTAAGAGTCCAAGTGATCTCATTGAAGGGGAACATCACACACCGGGGCCTATCATGGGGAGGGGGGAGGGGGGAGGGATTGCATTGGGAGTTATACCTGGTGTAAATGATGAGTTGATGGGTGCAGCACACCAACATGGCACAAGTATACATATGTAACAAACCTGCACGTTATGCACATGTACCCTAGAACTTAAAGTATAATAATAATAAATAAATTAAAAAAAATAAAACATAAAAAGAAAGAGAAATCGACAAAAAAAAAAATAAATAAAAATAAAACACACTAAGAATTAGATGTGTTGCCTTAAATGGTACTTAGTTCTTCCAGCCTCGTATGTCTCAGTGGCCACTTGGTGCTGTAGAATAGGCTCAGCTGCCAGGTGCACGATAGGGGTAGGTGGGCTCTAAGGTGCCCTTCAGCTCCATTATGCTATGATTATATGATTCTTTGAGATACTTTACTAAAACATAAAGGCACGATATATTTTTGCCAGGGAGGAAGATAATGTTCTGACCAAGAAATAATATTCAGGGGAAAAAAAGAAGTGCCATCATTTCACATATTTCAAGCTTTACTAAGGACAAATGGATATATATATATATATATCTCTCTCCAAGTGAATAAACTTTATGAGTATATTTAATTAATATGAGCACATTTTAGAGTGGAGAAAGCAAAGACTTCATTCATCCAGCAAGTATTCAGTACCTGAAATGCTAGGAACTATATGAGGGTAGTAAATAAAATATAATATTCTTGTCCTCATAGAGATATCAGTATACTATGGAGAGGGAATGGAGAGGGAGTGGAGGAATAGATGATAAACAAACAAACAAGCAAACTAGTTCGTTGTAAATAAAGAAGTTATTTTTCTGTGACAGTAACTAACAAAGGTCTGGGCAAGAAGCAGAGGGTGACCATTTTGAGAGGTGGTGTTTCTGTTGAGACTCAAATGATAAGAAGGATCAAGTGATGCAGAAATCCAGGGCAAGGAATAGTATGTTTGAAGCCTCCATAGAAGAAAAGCATTTTATAGTAGATCAGAAAGCAGTAACAAAAAAGAAAAAAGAAAACAAAAATTTGGCAATGTCTAGGAACAAAAGGGACATTAATGTGGGTAGAATGCTGTGAGCTAAAAAGAGAGTAGATTAAAATGAAGTTAAAGAGAAATGGAGAGACAGACCTTATAGAATTTTACCCTAAATGAAATGGGAAGCCAGAAAATTATGACACAGTCCCATAATAAACCTGCTTCTGTTTCAGAATGGATTAGAATTATCAGGGCAGTTGGTGAGGAATCCAGTTAGAAGATGAATACAGTGGTCCAGTGGTCCAGGATGGAAGTTACAGTGACCTCACCTAAGAAGGCAGCTGGAGGTAGAGAGAAGTTGATAGATTTGTCAGTTAAGTCCTGAATCACCTTGGTTGTTACCCAGCCTCTCTCTCTGTTTCTTAATTTTGTCTTCTGTAAACTGTGGTTAATTATATTAATGCAAAGAGATGTTCAGAACATGATTTGAGACAAGACATGAGTACCTGACATAAGGTAGGATGCAGTAAATCTCAGTTCTTTACAAATAACTTATTTAAAAATAAGTCCATTCCAAGTTCAAAATAGTAATAGTAACTAAACATGTAGTCAGATATAAACTGTTTGGTTTTCAAACGTGTGTATGATTTCCTAGATAAGGGAAAACATTTAAATGTTTTCATGATATATTTGGGGTTATGAAAAATTTATACAGTTAAATTTATACAAATAAATACAAATACAGATAAAATAAATACAAATACAGATAAAACATATAAAGGTAAACCCAATGACTAATTAATTAAAACAAAAAATATAAAACCAAGAGGTGGAAATTTTTATTTAAGTTAGGTTCAGCCACATTCTATTAAACCTTTTCTAAATGTATTAATTTAAAAGTGAAGAATTGAAAACAAATTTTCAGGGTAAAAATCCGTCTCCTTTGAAATGGGGTTGTTGGCTTGAGTACAATGACTGCCCACTTTCCCTCTGTCTCTGTTTCTCCTTCATAAACAGGCCCACACACACACATACACACACTCATACACACACATAACTTTTAGAAACTCTGTTTAACATTTGGAAAGAAATGGCTGACATGCAGAAGGGGGATAAGTAAATAAGTTGCATGAACTGTGTATAAATGAACATACTTAAAATTCTTTAAACAGAAATTTCAGTACCATAGAGATCCTTGAAATGAAGACAGATAAATCTGACTAATTATAGCCAAATATCTCTTGCTAAAAATTTAGAGAAACTTTCTATGAAATGATTTGTAAATAAAAATCTTAATCCAAAATTATATTATAAATATGTCTTCCTCAGTTAAAGAAATATTATGCCCTTTAAAATAGAGCAAAAGAAAAACTGGCCAAGTGTTCTGTGTGAGAAGAATACACTGAATATTCATCTGTGAACAATGAGAGGAATGGCACCCAAGAAAGGGAACTGTGGAAAAATGAAAAGACCCTCTTGTTTTTTGTCTTTCCTTTATACATGTATAAAACTGAACAAAGAAAAGAGGCACAAACCCTAGTGTGTGTTCTACGGAAGAAAAACTTGTTTCTGAGAGTTGTCCAGATTTTCTAAGTCCCCAAATAGCTATCCTCTAAGGAAAAAAAAATATTTTGTTTTAAAGGCAAAGACTCTTGGTTACAGAATACTTCCATATAATGTAATCTTCAGTCTTGCATATACAGAGATTATAGGCAAGGCATTTTTTTTGGTCATTTTAAACAATAGCAGTGCAGATTTTATAGGCACGTTTCTATGCTCTTTGAGGACAAAATGTGCATATTTTCAAGACAGGAGACCTTGAAAGTTGGAGGATAGTTTTGGGCAGTAGCACAGAGTTAATTTCTTTGCAGACCATCTAGAGATTGAAACCGTGAGCAGATCTATTGAAATCCCAAGTTCTCATGACAATATAGGCTCAAATTCTGCAGAGATCTCAAGTGCTAGAATAGGTTGTTTGAAAAGTATTGGAGCTCCCTGCCTTCATCCTGACAGTAGCATTAATTTTAAAATGACTATATTCCTAGATAAAAACACACATTTTAAAAATTTTATAAATAATCTTAATCCTTTTGTTCTGACAATATAATAATGAAGACATAATATTGATAAATACGAATTAATGTTTTTTGGAGCTTTTTAAAATCCATATTGATTTCCAAAACATTTGTTTCTACTGTTGAAAAGAGAAATTCAAACCACCTGATTGTTCACACTAAGTAAAATTCAGCTACATATTTATCTCTGATTTCACTAGACAGGTAATATTGAAAAAAATGAAACATGCCTGTCACCTGACACTTGAAAACATAGTATTTGTGAAACTTGGTGTTTTTGTTGTTGTTTTGTTTTGTTTTTTAGTAGGGGCGTGCTCACTATGTTTCTCAGGCTCACCTTAAACTTCTGAGCTCAAGCAATTTTCCCACCTCAGCCTCCCAAGTTGCTGGGATTATAGGCTCCTATCACCACACTCAGCTTCTTAAACTTAGTTGTTTTATGTTTCCTGTTTTTAATGTTAGAAATAAATGGATTTAACTAAAACAGTAGCCTTTATTTATTGTAGCAGTTTTAGGTTTAAAAAAAAGAAAAAAGAAAGAAAAAAAAACCTGGGGAGAAAGTAGAGTTCCTATATGCCCCTTCACCCTTCTTCTCCCCGCTTTTCCCTATTATTAACTATGGTGGTACATTTGCTACAACTAATGAACCAATATTGATACATTATTATAACTATAGTACATTAGGGTTCACTGGGTGTACATTTAATGGATTTTGACAAATGCATGATGTCATGTGCCCACCATCGTAGTATCATACAAATTACTTTCACTGCCATCAAAATCCTCTGTACTCTACCTCTTTATCCCTCCCCATTTCCAAACCCTGACATCTTGTTTACTATATCTATAGTTTTGCCTTTTCCAGAATGTCGTATAGTTGGAATCATACAAGATATAGCTGTTTGGACTGGTTTATTTCATTTAACAGTATGCACTTACGGTTTCCCTGTATAGTTTGATGATTAATAGCTCACTTCTCTTTAGTGCTGGATAATCTTCCATTGTATGGATGTACAAGTTTGTTTATGCATTCACCTACTTGAAGACAGCTTCATTGCCTCCAATTTTTTTTGCAATTGTAAATTGGGCTGCTATAAACATTTATGTGCAGGATTTTGTGGAACATAATTTTCAATAAAATACCAATGAATACGATTACTAGATCATATGGTAAGTGTACGTTTAATTTTGTAAGAAACTGCCAAATAGCATTTTGCAGTCCCGCCAGCAATGAGTGAGAGTTTGTATTCTCCACATCCTTGACAGCATTTGTTGTTGCCAGTGTTTTGAGTTTTAGCCATTCTAATAGGTTTTTAATGGTATCTCATTGCTTTAATTTGCAGTTCTCTAATGGCATGTTATGTTGATCGGTTTCTATGCAGGTTTTTCATCTGCATTTCTTTGGTGAAATGTCTGTTCAGATCTTTTGCTCACGTTTTATTCAAGTTGTTTTTCTTCTTGAGTTTTAAGACTTTTTGGTGTATTTTGGATAATTGTCAATAATCAGAAATGTGTTTAGCAAATACTCTCTTCTAGTCTGTGATTTGTCTTTCACAAATATGGAAGTTTTAATTTTAACAAAATCTAACATCAATTATTTCTTTCATAAATCTGGTTTGTGGTGTTATATCTGAGAACTTATTGCCAACCCCAAGATCAACTAGATGTTCTCCTATTTTCTTCTGAAAGTTTTACAGTTTTGCATTGTACATTTAGGTCTATGATTTATTTTGAGTTAATTTTTGTGAAGTTAATGTCAATATCTAGATTTTTTTTCATGTGGATGTTCAGTTATTGGACTATTTGTTGAAAAGACTTTTGCTCCATTGTATTGCCTTTACTTCTTTGTCAAATAGACTTATGTGGGTCTATTTCTGGCCTCTCTCTTCTGTTCCATTGATCTAGTTATATGTTTGCAAATACCACACTACCTTGACTCATGCAGCTATATAGTAAGTCTTGGGGTTGGGTAGTGTCAGCATTCTGACTCTTTCTTCAATATTGTGTTTTCTATTCTAGATTTTTGCTTCTCCATATAAACTTTAGAATCTGTTTGTGAATATCCACAAAATAGCTTCATGGGATTTTGATTGGGATTATGTTGAATCTAAAAATTAAATTGGGAAGAAGTAATATTTTGATAGTATTGAGTCATACTATCCATGAACATGGAATATCTCTCAATTTATTTGGTTCTTTTTTGATACCTTTGATCAGACTTTTGTAGTTTTCTTCATATAGATCTTATACATATTTTGTTAGATTTTATATGAAGAATTTATTTAATTTTTTGGTCTTAGTGTAGGTGTTATGCTTTCAATTTTAAATTTCAATATTTAATTGGTAATATATTGAAACACAAATTTTGTATACCTTTACTGCCTGACTCCCAATTTCTGTTTAAAAAAAATCCCTAAACTTGTGTATGTATATTAAATTGCTCTTTGCTTCCATATGGTTCCCAATTCTTCTTTTTAATATGTGATTTTAAAAAAGCTCCCCATTATCAATTTATAATACTGCTATTGGTCAACAGCTCATGTTTTTATTTGAAGTTTATTCTGGAATGTGTATTAAATGTGGTGTGGTATGTTTCCAACTATCTTGTAAGTCCAATTCATGTATTCCATTGGATATAAAAGAGTAGTCTGACTTTTTTGTCTTGTAAGAGTAGAGTGCTAGAATTTATCTTTTGATGCTTATTTTTTCCTGTTTTTAAAGTGCTTATTTTAACAAACCTGGAAAACACTGAAGAATATAATAAAATTGTTCAGAAGCCTAGAATACAGGTAATAGTTTGTAATATAGGCTCCTTTTTTTAACTTGTGAGAAATTTGTTTTTTTGATTTGTGGGAAATTCATCACGTTTAGAATATGCCACAGCAGATATACTTTTTTTTCTTTCTAATGATCAAGAATTTAGTACATATCAGATGAAAGATTTTGCTAGTTCATCTAAATGTAGACATAAGTATGTCCTTGCTAGTATTGATGGTATTCTGTTATTGCAAGAAGTTGATAGTGTTTTCCTGTGCCAGAGCTTTTGGGACTGAAGTCATAGGACTTGTTATATATTCTCAGAATTCTCTGCTGACCTAGTAGTGGGGACCATATTTTTTTAAAATATGTATATAATGAGGTTTTTTGTTTGTTTGCTTTTGGAGAACAATGTATCCAGGGATATAGCATTTGGAACCTGGAAAATTACTTTTGGCAGCATGACGCTGAGTAACACTGAGTTAAATGGTTATGAGTCACACATAAGTTAAAGTAGCTAAAGTGTTAAGTTCTCTTTGGTCTTGTCCACAACATCAATACTGAGAGGTCCTGATAGGCCAATGTTTCTTTTGAATATAGCCAACCTATGGAGAGAAAAATATGTTAAGTGTTTCTAGGGTTTGGGAAATGTGAAAGGATATTGGTAAGTCATGGTGAACTGGTCTCAATATATTACTGGAAAAGAAAACAGGCCACAAAACTAACAGGAAAATGTTACTTTAAATCCTTTATTTTAAAATCATAATATTTCCCTTAAAGTTTATGTTTTAGGACTTCTAGCGGTGGGGTGGGAGAATACAAAATATTTAATTTTATAAAAGAAATATTCTGCTAATTTACAAATAATTTGAAAATGAATGTTAATATTTAAAATATTAAATAATGTGCCATAATCAACATTTAAAATCATCTACATTCAGATTTGTTATCCTAAAGTTATCAGTAATTTAATATGCCTTAGAAGAAAAACCAGAAGAATTTGCCTCTTATAAGCACTTTAGAGCAACTATTTGATAACTGTGCCTTCAAAGTTAAATATTCCATGGTATTGCCAGATGGATCTCATATGGTAAAGAGCACTCTACAAGATGGCATTTTATTTTGCTATTTTTTAAAAAAATGAAAGTCCAACACAAAATAGTCTAGGTCATTAAATGAATTCAGAGTTATGCCTTAAACAAATATAAGATTGCAACATAAATTAACAAAGGCCAATGAATTCAAAGTTGATGCTGACTTTTTCCATTTTATTTAAATTATGCAATAGCTTCAGTTATCATTGAGAATTGTTTTATTATTTTTATTGTTGTTGCTAACATATATTTTGACCAAAATATCTCCGAATATTTGGCTGCATATTGTAGAGGCAGTTAAAAAGCAATGATAGCTGAAATGCTTGGAGAGGTGGTAGTATAAACAAAACTTAAATGTAGCTTGGAACTCTTTTTTCTTTATGGGAAAGAGAACACTTCATTCAACTATATTTTTTCCTGACATAACAAATATATAGCACTGTTTTCAAGCTAGTTACCACAGTTCTTGGGCCAAGAAAGTAGAGATGTTTCATTCTAGAAAAAATATTGGGATCAAATATAAATATATGAGGAAATTCCTTCTAAGAATAAAGAAATTTTGATGGAAAAACAGTAAGAAAAAAAAATGTAGAAAAATTTCTTTCTTTAAGAAAGAAAAGCTGATAAGTTTGCATTAAGTTTTATATAGCACAAATTATGTGTAGTGATTACATGATATTTGAAGTTTTTACATGTACATGATATTTGAAGTTTTTACATGTACCCTCAATTTGTGCAAGTTCCTTCCTTCCTCTCTTCCATCCTTCTGTCCTTCCATTGTTTCTGTTTTCCCCTGAAAATTTCCCTCCCCCTTTTCATTTTGCTCCCCCTTTCCTTTCCTTTTGTTTTCCTCCTTTCCTTTCCTTCTGCCTTTCATTTCCTTCTCCCTTTCCCTCTCCCTTTCCCTTTCCCTCTCCCTTTTCCCTTTCCCTTTTACTTCCCTTTCCTTTCCCTCCTCCTTTGATTTCCCTCTTCCTTTCCTTTCCCTCCTCCTTTCATTTCCCTGCTCCTCTCCTCTCTTTTCCCCTCCTTTTCCCCTCCCCTCCCCTCCTTTCCCATCCATCCTTTTCTCTCCCCTCTCCTCATTCTTTTCTCTTGACTTTGATGATACCATATTCTGATTGATCTTACCCATTTTTATGGCTTCAGTTACTATATATGGATTGATAACAGCCCCATCTTTATCTTCAACAAGATTCTCTTCCTGAACCTCAGACTCCAATACCAATTACCTTCTAGACATCTTCATTTGAATAACCCGTAAGTAATTAAATATATAAAGAAACAAACTTAGCACATCCAAGCCACTTCCCTCATGTTTCACATCTCTGTGAATGGTATCACCACCAACCCAGATACCCAAGTCAGATAAGCTCAACTTGATCCCTTCCTGACTACTATATTCAGTTAACTACCAGATTCTTTTGAATCTACATCTTTGAAATTATCCAGTCTTCTGCATATCTAGAGTCACTATTCTATTCTGCATCATCATGCTTTACCTTAGTTATTGAAATAATATTCTAATGCCGCCTCTTTCTTCAGTTATGCACCCCTGTTTTTATTTGAGATAAAGGGAAACATGAAACAGTCTGCCATGTGACTTTATCACTTAATACTCTTCGGTAGTTTCCCATTATCTTATGATTAAGTCCGGTTATTTTCAGAGGTTTCAGAAGGTCAGGCATATAAAGAGGTCACAAATTCTTTTGTGATGGCACAAAAGCTCTGTTGATTTTGTTGGTGATTATATGAATATATGTGATACAAAGACATACAAAAAATGAGTGCATGCACAAACTGATGAAATACAAATAAAATTTGTTGTTTATTTTATTGTGCTAGGTCAACTTCCTCATTTTCATAATGTATATGGTTATGTAAGATGGTGCCAATGTGGAAAGCTGGGTAATGGGTAAATTTGACCTATCTATACTAATTTGCAACTTCATGTGTATATATAATCAATTCAAAATAAAAAGATGTTAATTTGCTTGACTGTAGTAATCATTTCACTATTTATAGTTATAGCAAAACATGCTGAACACCTTAAATATATACTAAAAAAATAAATGGTTTTAAAAATAAAATCTTATCATTTTCTAGCTGGCTAATGTTGAACAAATTATTTGCCCTTTCTACCTTTGCTCCTTCTTCTCCCCAGAAGATTACGTTATCATCTAGTCAAAAAAAAGTAGACACCTTCATCTAAATACATGCTTAACATCCCAAGATAAAATCCGTAAATATCCTGGGTCAGCTGAGAGGGACTAGCTAGTGGTATCCACTTTTCATGAAGTTTTGTAAAAAGAAATTAACATACCACTTAAAAAGACTAATCTGTTTACCTATGTTCTGAACACTAATTCTACTTTTTTTGAAATTTTGCACTACTGATTAATTTTATCTTTTCTATGTCTTCATGCTTTGTCTCTTTGTAAACTCCATGTTAACATTAAAACTTGTTCAAGCCCTTCACTATTTTTTTAAAAAAAGAAAAGAAAAAGAAAACGCTTTCCTAACATTTCAATCTGCCTTGAAAAATTACTTCATTTCTTTGGAAACCATTGTTTTTATTGTTTGCTTTTTGACTTTTCATGTATTATTTGGATTATACTAATCATGTTACTGAATCTAATGAACACTTAAAAATTTGTTTTACACATACCATAAAATTTCACCCATTTCAAGAATAGAGTTTAGCATATTCACAACATTGTACAAACATTACCACTATCTAATTCCAGTACATTTTAATCACCCCAAAGATTCTACACTGTGGATCTAGCAGTCATTCCTGGAGATCCATGCTCTTCTCTTCCAGTGATTTGTAACTACCTGATTATCTCTCTACATAATACTCTATCAAAAACATGGTGATACTGGAGATTTCTCTCTTTGTCTTCTGTTTTCCAAGTTAACCCTCCCTAGTTGCCTGTCCAAGTTAACCCTCCCTAGTTGCCTCAACTGCCCCTACTGTTTAAGATTTCTCACCATTCTTGAGGAATCGCCACACTGTCTTCCACAACGGTTGAACTAATTTACACTCCCACCAACAGGGTAAAAGCATTCCTATTTCTCCACATCCTCTCCAGCATCTGTTGTTTCCTGACTTTTTAATGATCTCCATTCTAACTGGTGTGAGATAGCATCTTACTGTGGTTTTGATTTGCATTTCTCTAATGACCAGTGATGATGAGCTTTTTTTTTTTTTCTTTGCATGTTTGTTGGCTGCATAAATGTCTTCTTTTGGGAAGTGTCTGTTCATATCCTTCACCCACTTTTTGATTGGGTTGTTTGTTTTTAACTTGTGTCTAGAACTAGTAATACCACTTGATCTAGGAATCCCATTACTGGGTATATACCCAAAGGATTATAAATCATTCTACTATAAAGACACATGTCCATGTATGTTTATTGTGGCATTGTTCACAATAACAAAGACTTGGAACAAACCCAAATAAATGCCCATCAGTGATAGACTGGATAAAGAAAATGTGGCACATATACACCATGGAATACTATGCAGCCATAAAAAGGGATGAGTTCATGTCCTTTGCAGGGACATGGATGAAGCTGGAAACCATCATTCTCAGCAAACTAACACAAGACCAGAAAACCAGACACCACATGTTCTCACTCATAAGTGGGATTTGAACAATGAGAACACATGGACACAGGGAGGGAAACATCACACACTGGAGCCTGTTAGGGGCTGGGAGGCTAGGGGAGGGATAGCATTAGGAGGAATACCTCATGTAGATGACAGGTTGATGGGTGCAGCAAACCACCATGGCATGTGTATAACTGTGTAACAAACCTGCACGTTCTGCACGTGTACCCCAGAACTTAAAGCATAATGATTAAAAAAAAGAAAAGAAAAAAAATATTTCTCACCACTCTACATGTTTTTCTCTTTAGGCTTTTTGATGAGGCAGTGTCCTCATAATATAAGATACATGCCATGATCTGGCCAGTTCAGAGTAAGGTGGGATAATTGCTATTTTCTTTAATTTATTATTATAACTCATGTTATTTCATGGAACTTCTTTGATCCTTGATTGATACATGGAACTTCTGACATTTGCTGACATTCCCTCTATAGTTTCCTGCTTCTAATGAATAATATTAATTTTATTTTAAAAAATTGGGGTTGGGAGAAGGTAAATGGAAGATGGATGTGAGGAACTGGGATACATTACTAACACCAACTTAATGTGCATCTGGCATAATCATCTGTTAATTCAATTTAGTTTCATTTTTGACTTGGTTAGTATCCTACAAAATAGATAATTAATACTAAATTTGAGAATAAGTATGTTTCTTGCAATTGACCAGAGATTTGTGGGGTTTTTGATAGCACTAAATGAATACATGTTATGTTCTATCATACTGTGGTATTATTTTCAATAACTGAAATGAGAAAATAAGTGTATTTTAAAGAAGTGAATAGAAAGCACTTGTATCTGATTTCTGCTGAGATTTTTTCAAAGTTACTAAATAAAAGCAGCATTTGTGACTTAGGGTGAAGCTTAGGAAATAGGGGTCTTTATATGATTTTTTTTCTTTAAATGTTAAGACTACTCCCAATGGATAGTTTAATGATTCTAAATGGAAACTAGAAAAGCAGGTTTAACAGTAACCAGATGTCCTGGGATTTAGAATGGCATGCTAAAAGTAGCAGCCTATATGAAGCTTTTGAAAACTCACGATGCTTATCATTTCTTATTTTCTTTTATGAACTATTTCAAAAATATAATAAGGAACAAAATTAATGTAATAAATACCAAATATCCATCACCCCTATTTTTAAAAAATTAGCGTTTGCCATATTTGCTTGAATTTTGTTTTTACAGAAATTAATCATTGCAGAAATAGTTGAAGTTCCCTGTGTTTACAGTTCCATCTTTTGTCCCTAGAGGTAACCACTCTTCTGAAGTTAATGCATATGCTTTCAGTTCATATTTTTGCTATTTTTATATTTTCATTTCATGCATGCACATGTGCATACACTTATCAATGAACATTCGGTGCAGTTTTGTGTACTTAAAAATTTACATAAATCATTTCTCACCATAATGCCATGGTTTGCAGTCTCTGTTCCAAGGCACTCCTGTAGGGCCACAGTGAACTCACAGGTGGGCCATGAGCTATTTAAAATTTTTAAGAGAAACGTAGCAATATTCAACATCTGTCAGACACCAGGTCAGACACTAGCTTGAATAGTTCAGTTTTAGCATGGGATTTCAGTAAATTCATCCTGATGGTGTCATGTCTTTGTGAAGCTTTGTTTTTGGTGGTTGGTGTCATAGAAAGCAGGTACTGCATGAAAATCAGTATAGAACAGGAAATAAGTGTGGCAGTGTCCAGTCAGATTTCAAGGTTTGAAAAGTTGTGCAGTGCCTGACAGGCACACGTATCCCAATAATAATAAACTTAAAGATGGCTATATAAGAATGAAGTAAAAATAATTTTTAAAAATTTATGTTTATTGTTTCTATAGGGCTGTATTGCTGGGACAAAAATACTTATTGAGTTGTTTAGACCTAACGACTAAATTAATGGATCTGTTACATACTTTTAAGCTGTTTGTTGTGAAAATATTACTAAGACACTAAGTACTCTGAAAAAAAAGTAAGAAGACAATGAGTTTGGATATTTATTTTTCTTTCTGTAATAGTTTATAAAAGGCTGAGAGTATCCATTCCTTAAAGGCTTGGCAGGATTCAACTGTTAAACCATGTGAGATGTAACTTGTCAGGAGATTATTTTTTCTCTCAATTATTGATCATAAATTTATTCAGGTTTTCTATTTCTAATTACATAGTCTTCTTATGTTACACTTTTCTAGGAAACTGCCTATTTCATTTGAGTTTGTAAACTCAAAACTTGTAAATTGATTGCCATTTAGTTGTTCAGTTGTTTAGTATATTCTCAGGTTGTTTTAAATCTTTCCTGTATTGTTCGAGATAAATTCTCTTCATTCCTAAAGTTTCTAATTAGTGCCTCTATTTCTTTCTTAAATATTTAATGATTAATATTTTTTTGATCAGCCTAAGTTTTACTATGGGTTGAATACTAAATAGGATTTACCCTAATATATTACACCTCTTCTTAAAGAACAAAATTTTGGTTTTGTTGATTCTATTGTACATTTATTTCATGTTATTAATTTTTCTTCTAATCATTATTGACTTTCCTTTTACATAGATTTATTCTGCTATTATTTTTTAACTTGCTAAATTAGATCCTTAACTAATTAATTTTACATATTTTAAAAATCTAATATGTGCATTTAAACCCATAAATTTTCCACTAAGAACCACTTTAGCTGCATCCCACAGGTTTTGATATGTAGTGCCTTTATTGTGTTCATTTTAAATAATTATTTCAATTATGATTTCTTCTTTGACTCATGGAATATTTATGAATTTTTTTTTTAGTGTCTAAATATATAGGGCTTTTTAATCTATCTTTTTGTCTTAATTTCTTATTTTATTCCATTGCAGTCAGATACCTTATTTTGTGATATCAATTCTTTGGTATTTGTTAATACCTCTTTTTAGATCATAATGGTTGAATTTTATAAATATTACACATTAGTTGGAAAGAATGTACAATGTTCGAGGGGGGAAATTTTTACACATCAGTTAGTTCAAAATGATGTAGTTTAAACCTTCTATGTCTTTTCTAATTTTATTCTTTCCTGTTGATGTATCTTCTGCCTCATGACTCACTCCTTTACTTTGTTCAGGGTTCTGCTCAAATATCACCTTCTTAGAGTGTTTCTATAAATATTTTTTCTACATATCTGTTTCTCCATCTCTTCATCTATTTTCTTTTGTACTACTTTTTCTCTTGTGGCATTTATTGGTACTGAACATTATATTTTCTATTTCTGTATTCATTTTCTGCCTCATGAGAATATAAACTTGCTGAGAACAGGAATTATGTTTTATTCACTAATGTATCTTCAGGGTCCAAAATAGTATCTGCCTAAAAAAGCATTTAATAGATAGATGTTGAATTGAACAAAAGAGTATCAGTTTTTGATCCTATGGTTAGCTCATTCTCAGTTGAAGAAGGTTGTTTTCTCTGTGAGTTCTGTGGGTCCTTCCAAAGTAATTTAGTATTTCCTTCTATTGTGTAACCCAAGATGTGTGCCTGTAGTGGTCTATGGAAAACCTCATTGGTTTTTGTGTTAATTTTTGGCTTTCAGTTTTCTCTCCCAATTAGTGCAGTGCTGAGTCCTACGTGCATCCATGGCACATATCTGGGTTTCATTTTCTATGTATGTATGTATGTATTTATTTATTTATTTATTACCCAGAACCCTAAGAAGATGTCTAGCTTTATTACTTTGTCTCTAGGCTAGTCTATAGACTTTTCTAGTGTAAATCTTACAGATGCAGGAGGGGACATCCATTAATAAGTGTGAGTCTCAGTTTCTGTTCCACTCCTGTCATTGGCTTCAGGCTTTGTCTGTTTCCCCACACTGCGGACAAATATATGGATATATGTGGCTGTGGTACTCTAGGGGAACACCAAGAGTTCAGCTCCACCTCCTGCTCTAGCTTTGAGTTCTTTCTTTTTGTCTGACACCCAGAGATTTCCCTTTATAGCTTTCATTCTAACTTGTTTCACTTCTTAATTAGCAAAATCATATTGAATATCTCTTTATATGAAAACAAAGAGAGATACAACTATGTCAGCTGAATCTGCCTGTCTTGACTTTTAATAGGTATTTTAGGATATTTATGCTAATCTCTATGATTGCTTGTAGCCTAATAAGTGCTCTACAGAAATGCATAGTATGTATATGATTAATGTATTTAGCACTTGATTTAGATCATGTTGCCCTAATTTTTCAGTGGCTGACATATTTACTCCTGTACTGTCACATCAATAATCATACCTGATTGGTAAAATTGAATCTCCTTTAAGTTAGCAGTTAGCATCATACAGTATTTGTGTGTTTGTGAGAGAGAGAGTGTGTGTATGTCTAGTGGAGGGAGTAAAAAAGAAAGAGAGAGAAGTTGAAAAGTTTAGGCGAAGAGAGAGATTATTACCAAAAAAAGATAGTTTAGGAGAGAAAGAGAGATAAGAAAACCACAGGGAGTAGGTGAGATGGCATTGATAAGACAGTTTCTACCTAGACAAGACTTATCTTTGGCAAGGTTGGTTTAATTCTTTTCAGTGATGCAGATTAACTAGCAGAGGCAGATACATTATTTCAATTCCAATCTTCCCTCGCCTTCAACATATTGTACCTGACTTCTTTTATATGTAGCTAAACAGGTAATTTTGCTGATACCTGAGTGATGTTGAAGGGTTTGCACTTACACTCAACTTTTGGCACTCTTTTATTTGTGCTGTATTCATGTATGTAGGGAAAAATTGGTCCCTCTGAATACAGAGCAAGTGACTGTCAGCTTGCTTATGTTTGAAAGCTCCTATCCTATCATGTGATATTATCAGGAACCAAGGATTAGGAAACCTATGTTATTTTGGAAATACTTTTCTTCAGCATGCTGAACACATAGCAAGAGCATAGGTAATAAAGCTATTGAAACCTCACAAGTGAAATGTGAGCACTTCATCCTCTTTTGAAAATATTGCAATGTTTTGTGATTTCTCCTTCATATGAGGAAAGAGAAATAATCTTTCCAATTATTTCTTTAATGAATCAGTTACTTTGTGGAGCTTTTGAAAATGTTGTTTTTCAGATAGATTCAACAATCTTACCCCTATTGTGTAACTTAGTAGTAAGCTTTCTGCATTCATTGTACCTGGGAAGGTCAAGCATTTTATGACCTCAAAAGCCTGATTCTTGTTTTATACAGACAATTACCTAAAAGTTCCCATTATTTAAAATGGATATTTCAACCATCTCAAGGTTTACTTTTACTAGGATTCTCAAGTGGTTTTATTTATTGAATACTGAATCAAATTGAAGCAGACTTTATCATGTTATCTAAAATCTTACTTTTTGTACTTTTTCATTTTATTTTAGAAATCATGGTTGTATGACATGCTGATATAATTTAATGGTAAACTTTACATTTAGATTTTATAATTTTAGCATTTTTGTCAAACCCTAGTTGAAGCTACAAAAATATTTTGACACTATAGACTTTAGAGATTTATGTAGCCAGAATAGATAAAGCAGAATTGGATGTCAGAAGCATAGAGTACAATTTATTGGTTATCATGATTAGAAGGGCTGATATCTTAATGAAAGCTGATTGGCAGTAGAATTTATTAAAGAAACTATAAGATAGAGAGTAGAAAATGATAACATTACTAATTAATATGTAATGTATCTTGTGACTGTGTAAATCAATGTGTTATCATTTAGAATCTTTACTAAATTTTAGTTTAATTGTGTGGCTGTTTTGGTGTTAAAACACAATTTTAAAAAACATATAATGTGTTTAAAATACCTTTTGAAAATAGCTGTCAACCAGAAACAGATAAAGGTGTATTTATTATACTTTGGATAAAAGTATATTCCAATTGGGAAATTTAGAAGACCTAAAAGATTGTGAGGGAGAAAGAATTGTTACAGTAGATGTAAATGTAATGTTAAATGACTTGCAGGGTATCTGACAACATTCTCATAAAACACTGTAAGAGAAATCAATAAACATCTTGAAGACAAAGGAATCATGAGTGATGAAAAAGATGAGTTTATTATAAACAAATCATGCCTGACAAAATTAATAATGTTTAAAATAGAATGCAGAATTAGCATGGTTAAAGGGAATGTATATTTTGAACTTCAACCAAGTCTTTGTTATAGCTTTTCAAAAATAATTGTAAAATTACGATATAAATAATCTGATGGATAAAGTATGCAGAGAAAGCTGATGAATCTATAGAAGGCCAAAATGTAATGCCAAGAACACCCTCAAATGGATTGCAGGATTAGGTGGCAGTGACAAGAGTGACCTGAGGGTTTCAGGTTTCCTGTAATCTTTTCCAACCCACCCCATACACATATATTTCATATAAAAAAAAATGTGTATCACGGAAAAGTAGATGCTAACATAAGTCCTCCCAACACACTTTCTGATCAAATTTTCTTGCTAAATCTCCGCATATATAAATTTTGGAGGCTTCACTGATGGGTTAGATCAGGGTTTGCCAAATGCATCCCACCCCCTTCTGTAAACAAAATTTTATTGGAGTACAGCCATGGTCATTTGTTTATGTGTTTATTGCCTATGACTGCTTTTAGACTATAGTGGCAGAGTTGAGTAGTTGAGACAGAAACTGTATGACCTGCAAAGGCTAAAATATTTATTATTTGGCACTTTATAGATAAAGGTCCTTGTTTAAATGAATGAATGTTTTCACCTGTAAAGGCAGTATAATTGTTGTTAAGGCTAGGTATAGTCTGAATATTTGTACATTGCATGAACGTGGGAGGGAGTGAACATGTAAAGATTCAGGGTTTGGTCTCACCCTGAATATTCCCATGTTTCGTCAGGAATGACCCATCTATTTTGGCAGTAAAGGTCCCAAATTGGATATGTGTCATGGTAACTACTTTCATTCAGTTCCATTCAATTGTTCTTGACATCATAAAAGGACATAATGACATATCAAAAGTTTAATGGGGAAGTGTGAAGGAAACAATAGCTGAGAAGAACAATGTTGTTAGTCTTATGTATTAAGACATTTTAGGTCTAATGGGGTAGCAATATATTTTGTTTAGAACTTTTTCAGAATAAGTGTCATCCACTTGATCTTGGACCCATCTCTCAAATAGACTTACTGTGCCCCATTAATGCTGAGGGATAGAGCATTTTTCAGCCTAAGATTCAACTGAAAAAAAAAATTACCTTCTACATTGTAAGCACTTGAAAAATATTTATGGCTAATGATTTTTGTAAATTCATTTATTCGTTATTCAGATCTCTCAATGCTTACTATGTGCCAGGCATGACACCTACGGGCAAGTGATTTGGCAGAGAATAAGACAGATAGCCTCCCTAATGTAGGAAAATCAACAGTGAATCAGCTTATAAATAAGTCAAATAGTTGCAGATAGTGATATCCTGTGAAGGAAAGAAATCTTGGTAGTGGGATCAAGGTGACTTGGGTCAGATAGGGTGGGATGAACAGTAACAAGGTGCCATTTGAGTTGAGGACTGAATGATGAGAAGGGGAAGCCATCATGAAATGATCTGGGGGAAGAGCCTTGTAGAAGAGCATGTTCAAAAGCCCCAAACAAGTGTGGCCTGATGAAGGAAGACAAAAAGTGTAGTGTGGCTGGATTTTAGTAAAACAATTTGGGTGTAGGGAAGTGTGAGTGTGTGTTTTTGTGTCTGTGTGAGAGTGCGCCTGGGAACAGGACACAAAATTAGCTCCTTGTTTGTTTTCTAAGGTACTCAATTGATTAGTATTTTCTAAACATAAATGTATGTTTCATATCTAAAATGAGAGTTATTGAATTGATTGTATTTGAATCAACCGTTGTTCAATAAAAGAGAAGGCCATTCATAGGTGTCTTGATAGGAATAAGAGTGAGAAGAGAGAATACATTAAGATAGCGAAAGTTTGGGAGAAACTGGGAATTAGTACTTGGTTCTTTGGCTCCAAGACCAAAGAGAAGCTTATTTGGAATGTCAGTACATGGGTCTGGGTAGTTCTTGTGCATCCTGATGGAGCAGAGACTTGTTCACAGAAAATGGTAACTGAGCAGGAACATTTATAGAAAGCTGCCTCCTGTTGTTGGAGGGAGGATTTGAGAAAAGGACAAAGCTTTTAAAAATATATAATTGATTTTTAACAAGAAAAAGATTAGGACTGCGAATGGGCCAGGCTGAATGACTGAAAAGACACATCCTAAACCCCATGATCTCCATCATCAATGCCAGCCTCACAGAAGAAAAATAGGTTGTTGGTAGATGGACTGGATTATGATTGGGAGGATGGCATGTTCGAATTGCACCAGGAAATGGAAGGAGTATGTACCATATCAATACACCTTTGGGGAGAAGAAAGAAAAAAGTAAATTCAGAGAGCAAAACTGGCTTTGGATAAGAAAGTCAAGTGGGCAGCAATATAGCAAAGGAAATAGTTTTGTTTTAAAAAGCATTACTGTAATGCTTATTGAAGCAATTGTGAAAAACCTGAAAACCATGAGTTTATGCAGAGAGACATTTTTGAAACTAGAAAATAACAAGAGGTCTATAACAAAACTGGAAAATTTATAAGCATTTAAAATCTATAATTGAAAATTCAGTTAATTTAGTTTAACAAAATACTTAAAATTTAAACTCTGTTGGCTGTATTTTGGCTTAAATGTAAAAATTCCTAGTCTATAGCTGCTAATATATTTTATATCACAGATAGGGAAGTCTATGCCTTAATTGAAA
This sequence comes from Theropithecus gelada, assembly GCF_003255815.1. Lineage (NCBI taxonomy): Eukaryota > Metazoa > Chordata > Mammalia > Primates > Cercopithecidae > Theropithecus > Theropithecus gelada. The sequence goes on along the minus strand of NC_037669.1, from coordinate 34,901,337 downwards.
GGATGAAGCCTTTCATATCAGTCTGAAGCCAGAAGTTATACACAAACTTCTTTCCTTTTTTGGCTTGCTTGGATCAGACACTGATCAGGTGCTTTGCTTGGGTAACAGACTTGTGAGTTTTACTATTAGCTTTCATCAGCTTTTTCAACGTTGACCTTTGACCATGAAATATGAAGACAAGAACGGCCTTGAGAAACAATGCTGCTCAGGTTCTAAATCTGGTTCCTCAGTGCAATTATATATCATACTTTAATTTCTCTAACTGGCATTTCTCGAGTTAAAATTAATTTGGGTTCACTATGAATTTAACAGAAATTGACAGAGTAGAGACAAGTACCTCATGCTGAACTATATAGGAAGGACATCATGAAGGACATGTTGAGGGCATAGGAAAAGCCTGATATATATGTGAAAATATTTCAGCCACATGAACATTGCATGACACATTGTAGACCCAATAATTGTTTGGTGAAACAATGTATATTTATTTAAAATCTTATCTCATTGGGTGAGACAGTATAGTTTCTGCATTATTTGGAAGTGAGGTTATATAATGGAACCAGGTTATGGAGGAATTTGAAAACCAGGTGTATAAGACTTGATACTGTAAATGATTAGGAACTATTACAGGAAATAACTAGATGATTTTCAAATATTTGTTCTATTATGGTGTATAGGATGCTATAGAGATAGATAGAGGCAAAGGATGATATTTTATTCCAGGCATACTTTTATATTAACCAGGTTCTTATTCCCAGCCTAGCTTGGCTGCATTGAAATGAGTTTCTTCATAAAAGTTTATAGGTCTAATGTTAAAAAAAAACCCAAAAAAAACAAAAACTGCCTTAATTATCAAGCTTCTTCCTTATGTTATCTTGTTTTTGTATTTCCATTTGCCTTGAGTTGTACCTTCTTTTCTGTATACCTGCTCTTTAACCATATTTTAGGACTTTGAACATTCTGCTTTAGTTCGCCCTTTTATACTTGTGTCTCACTGGTACCTGCCTGTTTGCGTTTATTTTTAGGGAGTAATTCAATAAAAATTAAATTGAATGAATTTATATCTAAAGCCTTTGCTCTTCATGGAATTACTCAATGTATAAAGATTGGTACACTAAAAGCAAATCCTGCATTACAAATTGGTTGCTGTCTTTGGTAACAATCTGCCAAGAGGATATTTCAAGAAAATATTCATACTGCAATTTTGGCCACTTGCTGGCCCTCACTAAGTATGCATTTTACTTTGACAGGTTATTTCATATAAATGATTTAGGACTAGAAAGTAAAAGTTGTATCGACTGGTGTACCTCTCATCAGACGAATTAGGAATAGCAGACAATCCTACCTTTGAGAAGTTACTATGATAATATTGCCCATTTATACTGTTGTCTTGGTTGCCTTTAGAATATATAATCATTCACGTATTTATCCCCTGAAAACTGTTTCCAAAAAGGAAATGAGAGGTCAGCTTTCATTGTATAATTCCACGTTTACTGAACTGGTGGTATCTTATTTTTTCAATTTTGGGCATTGACTCTGGGAAATTTACTATGGTATAAAACTGCCAGCTGCACAGAGATGGGGCCAGTTTTGTCAGCATCTTATGAACAATTCACCAAATGAGTTTTTCTGGGAAAATCATTATGAAAGTTCCTTGCATGGTAGTGAAGAGGTAGACTTGTGTTAAATATAATAACACACAAGAAAAACCATCAACTAATGAAAGATTGAAGAACTCATGAAAGATTGAAGCTGGAAATGGAACATGGTCTCTAGGAGTGGAACATGGTCTGTAGGAATCAAAACTCTGCAGCCAGATTGACGGGGGCATAAATCCTGGTTCTGCCACTTAGTAAAAAGGTGTCCTTTGGCAAATTACTTACTCCCACTGTTCCTTAGTTTACACATCGATAAAGTGGATATAATGATATTACCTACCTCCTAGAGTTTTTGTGAGGTTTAGATAAGTAAATACAAATAAAAGTGCTTTGAACAGAACCTGAATATGGGGACTGCTCATGTATTTGCTATTATCTGTTAATCTTTAGAAGTAAAGATGAAAATTAAATAGCTTTCTCTTCGACTCTGCCTTCTATTGTTTCAAAAATATAGGAAGAAAATTTTTGTCACTTCTAAAATGTGGAATGATTTTAAAGCAGCACTATTTTGTTTCAAAGCTCAAATACCTTGTGATGCAATTGTCCTTAAAGGAAACATATTTAAACTTTAACCAAGACTGAATTATCCAGAATTGTTTTCACACACCCCTTTTAGAAGAAAGGATACAAATCATAACAGAATAGCGCATTGTTAGGCATGTCTTTAGAAGGAACTTCAAACATTCTCCTTTTGTCCTGGGGGTTACTGTATGGGTGCAATCTCATATGTTTAAGTACTTAGAATTCTGTAAAATTAGAAGCCAAGGGGCTTTTTTGTGGGTCTCTGGACCCCTGGAAATTTTATACAAAATTTCGTGATCATATGCACTTTTATAGAGAAAAAAGATTCTTGTTTTTTTTTAATCATCATCCCAGAGCCCCTTCTGACTTCCCAAAAGTTCAAGAACCATCCTTTAAGGCAACATAATTTTTTCATTTGAAGTGAAAGATAAAATTATAGTTCCCTATTTGCTAAGGCAGAGAAATCTACTAGAGCATCTTACATGTTTTGTTAAAACTATCTAAAAACGAAAACACTTTCCCCCCGGTGAACCCTTAGCTAACCAGAACATTTAACTAACCAACATTTCAGATAATCAATGGTTACTTGCATCAAGCAGCAGTCATTCTTCAGTGATTAGCTATGCTGGTGAAAATAGTCCAGTCTTATCTAGAAAATGGTGATTTTGAATTTTTTCATTCTTTTTTTCTTGAAGTTTCAAAATTATTAATATTTTTATAGTTTCATAATTATATATTTCTTATGGTATGCTTAGGAATAAGAGTATTCTATAAATGCTTACATCAAAACTATTATATCAATCTAATATAATTTAGTACTGAATATGTCTGCTCATGGTAGAGTAAAATATTTGACAGAAGACTAGGGAAAGCTGGAAGAAAAATAATTTTACTGACCTGTGAAATTTTTAAAAAGTCTTCTATTTTTTATGAACTTATGTAGATGTTTAAGTGCATATTTACTTTGGTATTTTAAAATTACTTTTACTAAAATGGCTTAATAGAAGATTTTTAAATAATTGTTTTATGGATCCTTAGACAGGATATACATTTCAAGGCAAAAAACTTTAAAGTTTTTAGTTGAAGGGGATTAAGTAAATAATTTAGAAGTGCATTCTATTTACCTGTTAATAATTAAGCAGGTTAGATTGTGTACTTTTTATAGTCATTGAGTTTTAATTTATTTATTTGTTGGTGTGTTGGTTTTTAGAATTTATTTAAGGCATTCTGCTCTTGGGAAATAAAAATAAACAGAGTGAAGCTTCACATAATAAAAGGAAGGGCTTGGGTTACTTTTAAATAGAAAGTAAAGAAAAAACTTGATTGTATTTTAGAGTTAAAAACAGTATTTAGTACCTAATCTTTCTGTACTTTTTCCCTCTATTTAGAAGCGAACCTGAAATACCTAAGAGCAAGTATAACTGAGTCAGTGAATGGTCTTTTGTTGTTGCTCTCGAGCTCCAGCTCCATGGAATTTGACTTTATTTCAGATGGTTTTAGTATGGGGTTTAGCCAGACCAATCTTATGAAGGGTTCTTTGAGAATATACCATAGAACTTACCAGATTTCCCTGGTGTTTTAAAAACTCTAATAAGATATCCAAATCCAAAATGAATACCTCCACCTTAGGATGCATGATTATGGATGAACTGAAATTAAGGCTTTTCAAGTCTTTGAAGGAATGTATCTTGTCTTCTTGACAATGGAACTGTACAGGTTCTTTATGATCTTTCAGGATCATCAATTGGCTTTCATTTGCCTTTTAAAATAAAATACAACTAAACCTCATGTTTAAATTTCTATTTAATGAAGACTTGTTTGCTGTAATTATTGATAGAGAATGGTCTTTAACAGTTTCTATTCATTTTGTACTCATTGGGAGGGCCTTATACAAAATAATGTCCATTGAAACAACTAACCAGAAGTCATAGTTCATATGTTGTAGGGTCATATGTTTTGAATGACATGTTAAGGACTATGGATTGAAAAGTATTACTTATATGGGAATGAACATGATTTTATAGCTACTTAAAATTTGCTTACTTTAAACTTTTACTTAATTGAAATTTATACTACTCCTACTTCCAAAACTGATTTGGAGCATCTTATGTTCTCATGGCATATTTTGTCTCTCTTTATACAGTAGTCCTATCATTGAAATCAATGAACATTTTATCTATTTTCTCTTGTAAAAGTATGTTTACAGTATAAATGTAACCTCCAACTTAAGTTTTCTACATTCCAGTCTGTGCTTTTCTTTGAAAATTTAATTAGAGATGTTACCAGTTAACATTTGGTTGCTAGGAACCTAATAGATACCATTATGGGTTGTTGCTGTTATCTTTATAAATCTTATTTTTCTTTCTTTGTTGTTCTCTTTCTTCCCTTCCTCACAACACCTGCCCTTTCTCCTTTCCTTCCTTACATTTTTTTCTTTTAAAAAATCTATGCAGTTAAAAAGGTTTCACCAAAAATGACATTTTCAAATGTCTTTCTTAACATTCAAGAATTCTAATAATATAACATTAAATTTTTCTTTCCTGAAACATAAACTAGGTGCCTTCTTTTAGTGCTTTTAATGTTTATAAAAATAATTTGTTTTTGTTATAGAAAATTTGGAAATAAATTTTAAGAAGAAGAAAATCTGTCATAATCTTAAGATAAATTCAAAGAATAATGTAGTTTAAGTTTTTTACAGTCACATACATGCTTTTTCTCATATACATGCAAACACACACACACAAACACACATACACCTGGTACATACAGATCTATACTTGTATATGCATATGACCAAAAGTTGTGCATAGTTTGTATTTATATTATATAGAGAAAAATTATTAAATATTGGTATGTTATCATTATTACCATTTTATAACCTGTTTTCTAAGCTTAATGATGTATTATATATTTTCACTTGCCTAATGAACACTTAATATCCTATTACATATAATTTATCTAACCAGTTCACTATGCTGGAATATTTTAGTTTTTAATTTGCATTTCTTTCATTGCTATTGCAGATTAATATTATTACATATGTATTTTAGCTTCTTATTTCACCTTATTACTTATAGGTATTATTTAGAATTAATAGTATTATTCAGTATTAATAATTAATAAGTATTACTATTTTATATATAGTTTAAAATATATTTTGTATATGTTAAAATATATTTATAAATGCATTCCATAGTTTAGAAGATAACTCACAATTCTATTGTGAATTGCCTATTCATGTATTTTGCTCATTTTAAAAAGTAGAATAATATGTTTATTTATTTATAAAGACTCTTAGCCCAATGAACATTATACACTTTAAAAACATTTATTTTTTGTTGGCCTCTTAAGTTTGAATTTTGTTGAAGATATTTTTTGCCTTACACTTTTTTTTTTTTTTTTTTTTTTTGAGACTGGGTCTTGTTCTCTTGCCCAAACCAGAGTACAGTGGCAGGATCATGGCTCACTGTAGCCTTGACCTCTCCAGGCTTAGGTGATTCTCCCACCTCAGCCTCCTGAGTAGCTGGGACTACAGTTGTGCACCACCACACCCAACTAATTTTTGTACTTTTTGTGGAGACAGGGTTTCACCATGTTGCCCAGGCTAAAATTTTTAATTTTAAGTAGTAAAAATCATAAATCTTTATGCTTATATTATATACCACTGTGTATGTACTTAAAAAGTCCTTCCCATGTTGGAGTTCAGAAAATCATACATATGTATTTTCTTAGAGGTCCTTGATTGTTTTATATATTATATTGAGTTTTACTGACCTGATTTATATTTTAGTGCTGATAAGAATTAGAGAACAGAATTTATTTTTCCACATGTAATCAGTCAGCTATCTTAACATTGTTCATGGAAATGTTACTTATAATATTTACCTCATACCTGAGTCCCCCTGTCATCTTCTACTGATCTGTCTCTTCCAATGCCAGTATCACACTGTCACTTATATTTCACTCTTTGGAAAGAACCTACCTTGTTCTCTGCTCCTTTGCTGCAGTACTCAAACCTAATACTTGATGTTTTCTCTGTATAAATTTGTTTTTTAGGTTTCTTAGTCCCCTGGTTTGTTGTTATTGTTTTGAGCTAGCTTTAAAGCATCAAAACTACTAAAAATCATTTTAGTTCATTTCAGTACAACGAAGATTTTTTTGAATGTTTGTTGTATAACAAGGCTTGTGCCTGCATTAGGAATACATAAATGAATCAGATATCTGTGTGGCAATGTCCCTGCACTGGAAAAATGTGTTAATCTGATGGAGTCAGACAGTATGGAAATGGTAAAGCGAGTGACCTCATGTTAATAACTTAATTTTCTTCTGATTCTTTCTTATTCTTTTGTTATCTATGACTTCTTGGGCCTAGCCATTTTATACATTTTCCCCTTTTTCTTTTTTATTTTAATTTAGGAAAGATGAAATATTTTGTGAAATTGATTTAACAGAGTTAGATTGACTCAGGCATATGAAAGATGGTGACTTTTTCATATTCATGTAGTCTGCTTATTTTCTAATTAATGAACTGAAAATTGTGTCTTTCTATTTTTGTTCTCTAAATGTTTATTGAGCTCTTGCTAGGCACTATTTAAGGAACTTTAAGGGAAACAACAGTAAATGCCTTTGACAAAGTAATCTAGTGGGGAAATTCACAATTTATAAAAATACTAGCAATATAATAAAAAATATTGAGTGCACTGTTTGGTATATGCTGGCCATTATACTAGGCAAGGAAATACGTCTTATTTAATCCTAAAACAATTCAGATGGTCCTTCATTTTTTTTTTTTTTTTTTTGAGATGGAGTTTTGCTCTTGTCACCCAGGCTGAAGTGCAGTGGTGCAATCTTGGCTCATTGCAACCTCCACCTCTTGGGAATCAAGCAATTCTCCTGCCTCAGCCTCCCGAGTAGCTGGGATTACAGGCACCCGCCACCATGTCCGGCTAATTTTTTGTATTTTAGTAGAGATGTGGTTTTGCCGTGTTGAGCAGGTTGGTCTCGAACTCCTGACCTCAGGTGATCCACCCGCCTTGGCCTCCCGAAGTGCTCAGATTACAGGCATGAGCCACCGCACCTGGCCAGTCCTTCAGATTTTTTTGTTTTGACTGTTTTCTTTATTTGATTCAGGTTACTTGTATTCTTACCTCCTTTGAGAAGCTTTCCTGTCCAAATCTATCTAAAATATCAGGTCATGTAACTCTCAGTGCCATTATCTTGTTTTATCTGACTTCATAGTACTAATTATATGGCATTATAAATCTAACAATTTATTTGCTTATTGCCTGTTTCTCCTATTGCTAGAATGAATGTTGAATGGAGGAATAAACAATGCATTGTAGGAGTTTGTAGTTTAATTTGGTATACGTGATGTAATTTCTTTAAGCCTGAATTTCTCATCTGTGAATAGATACAGAGTTAGTGCCTGTTTTATTGGTTAGGCTGTTCATTCATTCGTTGAGTACATACTCATTGATTTCCTAGTATATAGCAGGCACTATTCAAGAAAATGATGTTACAGTGAAAAAGACAAAGTGCCTGCCCTTATGTTACTTCCATTCTAGAGGGAAGAGACAGATAATCAATTAACAAAAATAACTTTGGTAATATATCATGTAGTGGCCAAATTAATTTTCTCAAAGGTGTCCTCCACCTTATCTCTATGATCAGAACATTTTTTCTTTTCTGTTCCTAATCATCCTAAGTCTTCATCATTAATTCTTCTGGTCTCGCTCCTCCTAGCAGTTACTAACTTTTAGCATCTCTCCTAGTTTGCAGATGCAGAATAACTATAATAATGCTGATGTACCTCAAATATAACAAGACTGTCAGATTCCCTTTCTGGAACGTATTTGTCTATTAGTGCAGCCAAACCTTAGGTTTGTTTTGGTTTACTAGTGTGGTTTGTTGTTTGCAAAAATATTGTGCATGCATATTAATGATATAGTCAATTAAAATCCTCAGATTTTAAAAATTCTAATGGGCATTTTACTGTAGATGTACTAGATTATAGAAGCAGCATATGTTTATGTATTGCATTTCCATTATTACAACTGCTTTTGAAACTTTGAATCGCCAAATCTCTGTGGAGATTATTAGTAAATATGGCATCAAGGTCATCATTGAGAATTCATAGCAAATTTAGAGAGATCATTTTCTAATGGGAACACAACATTGAATTCAGTTTTTAATAGGGGAGCTGTTTTTAGTCTTTCGATAGTCAAAGTCACCAAATTGGCTTTAAAGTAACCTCAACCTGCCTGTTCCCTGTCCAGCTTCAATTCTATACTAAAGAAATTTAAAAGCAACCCATCCATTTGTTTGGCATCCTTGCATCTAAATATGGGTAGGACCCTACTATTAGCCTTTCTGCTAAGACAGGAAATATTAAGTCACATTTTAATGTCAATGCCTTGGGTACTAAACTCTGCTGCACATGTTACCCTTTGCATCTTTACTTCTTTCCACCCATTTTCTTTTTATTTTCTTTGGGTTATCTGTGTTTATGCAGATGTCTCTTAACCTTACCTACTATTTTGAGAAGAGGGCTTGTGTTTTATCTTTGCATACTTTTAAACTCACCAGTGATGACCAGTACATTATACATCATAGATCTTGGCAAACTCTCTGTTAATAAGAATGAGCAAGTAAATAGGTTAAAAGCAATTTGGGATTTACTTTTCTTAAAAGAAAATATGAAAATATGAAAATAAAAATGCAAATATCCTTATGAGTTAAGATAAATTCTTATGATACTATAGCAAACACCATGCTATCCCTTCTCAAAAATGTATATGCAGTGTATATTTGGGCCATGTTTTACTGAGTACCTGTACACATATGAATGTGTTAGCTTTCAGTTTTCTTTTTAAAACTAGATATTAGTTGGCATACACAAACTCAGCTATGTGAGTCATAAAGATATTATAGAAATGCAAATGTTTTCCTTGGAAGATTTCTAATTTTAAGTATTCTTTTTTCTACAGACAAATAAAAAGAAGTGTCAAGAATTGCCTTTGGGACTCTGAAGGCTGAAGGTAATGTCCAATAATATTTTCCTGAATGGGCTTTATCTTCTTTAATTGTCTTATGATATTTAAGGTCTTGGATTTGCTACCTCAAATTTTCTTTTATTTTATTGTTTTTCTTTTATTGTCCTTAAGCACATTAAATATCTTTTTCTATGTATACCTAAAAATAATACGAAATTGTAAGTAAAAGATGTAGAAATTTTATACTCTTTTTGAATATTTCAGTCTAATTAAGTATTGCTATAACTCTTCTTCATTCTATTTCATTATGTATTATGTCCCTCTGTCCTCCTTTTTTTTTTTTTTTTTTTTTACTGATTTGGAACTCAAATTTTAAACTGTGTTCTTTCGTTAAATAGACAAATGGCTTAAAGTCAAAATGTCAGTAACAATTTCTCCTAAGGAAGAGCTTTCCAACTAACTATAAGAAATAAAATTGTATTTGTTGGGGACAACGAAACTGTTCAGATGATGTTTAGTGGCTGCTGATAGTCAGAAGTCCAGAATTTCAGGCAAGAAGTTTACAATAGACTCGTGTGGCTGCATTGTGTATAAAGAGCTCATAGGGATTGAAGGAGGCTTCTTAGACAAGAGGGGGCTGTAATTACTTTGCTTCTTACATGCATGGTTAGATTTTCCAGAGAGACTAACATGGTAGGGTAATTTATTATAGAAGAGTAAATCACAGATTACATTGCAGGGGGATGGGGTGGTGCGATCCAACCATCAGTTCTGTGAATACATACACTTAAGCATGTGTGATAGCTTGTTTTTAATTTCTTTACACCAGTGCACACCTCAAACATTCCGTTTAGCAGTGGGATATGCAAATTGTTCCAAATGCAGCAGCAGTACTTTCACCTGAATGTCAAAACTGTCAGAGAGCTTTAAATCAAATCTTTATAACATTTTTTAAAAACCAGCCAACCCCAAGATCAAGGCACCAAACTCACTGAAAAAAACTTCATTCTCATACTTCCAAAAAGCTCCTGTATGTCAACAGGGTAATGTCAAAGTTCTAATTCACCTGCCTTCTAATTTTAACCTTTTAAGGATTTTATTTTATTTGGCTTAATTACGATATTTTCTACAAATTAATGATAAATGCCTTGATTAATAAAACCAAATGTCAGAGAAAATGACAACTTGATGAAAAATTAATACTCGGCAATATTTTAAGGTACAGAAGTACTAAAGATGTACTCTTAAACCTCATGTTTCATTAGCTCTTTCTGAAGGTAGTTAACTAGAATTCTCTTTGCACCTAAGTTTTCACAGCCACATGTACAGATACATTTTAGCAATATAATTTTCAGTGCTGTTCTTTTTATTATTAGCTCTTATAGTTAGAAATATACTTCTAATTTTTATCCCTGCCTTGCCCCATAAGATTATTTATTTTTATTCACAAAATCAAGGTAAAGTATATTTTGGAGTGGTTATAGAGATTAAGTTACCATACTAAGAATCAAGTTAGCAACCTGTGTGTGTGAATGTGTGTGTGTGTATGTGTTTGTATGTGTGTGTGTCTATGACAGAGAGAAAGAGAGAGAGATTAAAGAAACCTCATGGTACAAAATTAATGTTTGGTGATTGGATATCTGCTAGATGATTTACTTGGTTATAAACATTTCAGCTTTTATATTTAAAATTATCTGAGAGGGAGAGAGAATATAGCCTTTCAAAGTGGAATAGATTTTAACATGATAATTTCCTTTTTTGTTCAATATATTTTTTTCCTGAGATTACATTAAAAGACCTGAAGACAAATAAAGAGTGGTAACTTCCTTTTTTTCTTGTATACTATTAGTTTTCTGGCTAGCTCAAAAAACCAAATAATATGAAATACAATTATTTTTCTACTTTTACTGGAGATCATGAAGTTGAAAGTTAAAAATATCTCATGTGTTTTTTCATCTTCACAAGTATCAGGATTTTTGAATATGAATAAAATATTTGATTTAATATTATGCAGACATGGTGCTATGCAGGTACCAATGGTACATGCAGGATTGTAGTCCATGTTAGTTTTTTATTTTCATATTTTACAGATAAAGCTGCCAACCAAATGAGGGAGGGCACAATGACCTCTTGTGTGTTTGTTTTGTTTGGTTGTTCAGAATAAAAAGACCCACAATATGTACTGTCAATGAAATGGAATCCCTTTAACCATCTGTTCATGTAATGACCTGATGGTCATACCTATCAACAAAAAGTTTTGCCAACTAATGTTAGAATCTCCTTTTTCTGTAATATAATGAGAATTTCCATGTAGGTATTTTAAGCATATTGCTTTGCATAGTAAGATAAATAGAGGTAAGTGTTGGTCAACATTCTATAACTACAATGTATGCCAATCCCAAGGGAAAACATTCTTCAGTGTAGATTTCCAGTAATATTTAAAATTTGGAGATGGATTGCATTGAATCTCCCTTAGCTGGCTCTAGGTTTTATTGTTTTTGTGTCTTTCCTGGTTCCAGGCATCCAGTCTGTACTGGCAAAGCTGCTTGATGAGGAGAGGCCTCCAACATTGCTGCTCCAATTGCTTACATACCTGCCATGAATAATAGCTTTGTCCACTAGTTAATCATTGCATTGTAACTGTCTCTGTTCCATCTTAGCTGATCACTGCCCAGAGGAGTTTAAGTTCCACTGTAACACAAAGCTCCTATTACCTTTCTGTACCTGCATTTATGTGGCTGTAAAAGCATCCATTCTTCTCATGCACCAGTTAAATAAGACATGTCCCACTTTTTTTTGACAGTTTCTAAATTATATATTTAAAAATGTGTCTTTTCCTCCTTTTTTATTCTGTTCATCCTTTCATCAGTTTACTTCTGCATATAAACTAGTGTTTTTTCATTAGTTACAAGGTTTGATTAAGGAATTATTAACACCTATTCTACGGTCCCCACTTCTATACATTTTCAATTGAGATTTTAGTTATTTGGGGTAAGTACTATAAGGAAATGTTGTCCTTTCCCTAACATGTCTATGGACAAAGGAGAAAGACTGGACCCCCCCCAAAATCTCTAAGAGACCTTTGTCTGGTCTTACATGGTTTGATTCTAGAATGAGGGCAACTGGCCTAACCTTACACAGAATCTTTAGTTTTAGGGAGTTAAGATTATTTAAACTCAATGCTTGAATTAACACACATAACAATCAGCTGATACACTTGGAATAATCTGAATCTTCTGGAAAAATAAACAGCATTAGAATATCTCTCATCCAACAAAAGAAAAAAAGTAAATATATTTTATGGAAGGCTTAAAATATATAAATTCCCAGTTTTGATACTTATAATTGTACCATATATTCTCTCTAAATGACTTGGTAGCACCTTTGGAAATTGCATTATCTTTGTTTTTTTTTGAGATGGAGTCTCGCTCTGTCGCTCAGGTTGGAGTGTGGTGGCATGATCTCGGCTCACTGCAAACTTCGCCTCCCGGGTTCACGCCATTCTCCTGCCTCAGCCTCCCAAGTAGCTGGGACTGTAGGTGCCTGCCACCACACCCGGCTAGTTTTTTGTATTTTTAGTAGAGACAGGGTTTCACCATGTTAGCCAGGATGGTCTCGATCTCCTGACCTTGTGATCCGCCCGCCTCGGCCTCCCAAAGCGCTGGGATTACAGGCTTGAGCCACCACGCCTGGCTGCATTATCTCTTTTAAGCCTGTATTTTATTCTGCTATCTCAAGTAATTGATTGAGACCTTATTGGCTTGAAAAGATTAATGCAGCTTCCAGAGTTGGCTAATGCATAACTTAAGTACCAGTAGAATGGTAAGTTTTTGAAAATAGGAATCATTTACCTTATTTGCTTTCTTTGGAAACCTGTTTTAAATTGAATAAAATGTTTTCATGAAACACACTAATAAATGAAGCAATCAGAAGGTATTAAGAAAAAGCATGAACATTGTCCAAGAGATATAGGTGATTTGTGTTTCTTGCCTCAATGCTGCATTCATGCTTTCTCCCTGTCTACCATTCCCTAAAATACCCAAGTCTCTTTTTGTATCCTTTAGTGATGATAAGATGTTTTTTATTCCTCTAATGAAGTGGGAAGTAAATTAACACACTTCTTTTTGGGAATTAGATTACTCATTGTAGTACCACTCAACATACCTTTGTAATACTAACCCGTACCCACAACTAATTAGTGAATTTCAGAATTAAGGAAAATCTTAGTTGTATGGTGGCTGTATATTTACCAGTGATCAAGGAAGTGTTACTAATACACTCGTCAGTATTAAAAAAGAATTAAGTACACAAAGGGCCAGATGGTCGAGCCCAGGACCTATCAAGAGCCCAGTATGTGTGGGCTGGCCCCACGGAATGACAGAAACACTTACCAGGCTAAGTGGAATCAGAGTTAAGCTTTCGCTTACAAGAAAATGCTTTTCAAATGTGTTTTCTTATCATATTGTGATTTACATGTGCAAGTCTCATTTGTACTGGTAATATTTGAGACCACATATTTCCCTGTGTATCAAGAACTATGCATATTTACATGTATCAGAAAAATCTCTTGGTACATGAAGTATTGGGATCATAGTTCAGCAGTTACCATGTAAATATTTCTGCTGGTTCAGAGAATGCTACTTTTCTCTCCTACAAAAATCTATAATTTTACTGTTATAACATACATATTACACTTTCTTATAACTGAGTATTTGTCTCATCCAACAGATTGCCTGGCTTATGATATAAGGTACCTGGTTATAGAGTATTTGCCATAGTAATGGTTAGACAAGGAACTAGTAAATATTTGCTTAGTGTTTATAACACTATTATAAAAGTAGTTATAATAAGGTTAAATTGGAGAAATTAAAAAGCAAATTCCTTCTCTTTCCAGTGATTTAGCTGACTTTACCGGTATACATATGGAAATATCCTGTTCCCCACTATACTTTGTATCCCTTTCATTTTTCATCTGTTTTAATTTATTTTATTCTATAATTGTGTACTTTTGGAAGCCATTTTAAATTTTTTTGGTTTCAAGGATAGATGTATCAATGAATTGTTGGATGGGTACATTGATTAAATACACTGTACATTTTTAGGGATTTTTCTCTCCACAATTGCACAAATAATACCAGAGAAGATTAGCTAACTTCAGGCCTCCCTCATTTCTTCTGTCAATCCCTTCTTTCCATTTTCCAGCAAATATTTATGGAATGTCAGCTCTGTGCCAGAAACTTTGTAGATGTTATAGATAACTTGAACAAGAGAGACTTAGTCTATATCCTTGTGGAGCTTATAGTCTAATAGGGAGATATAATAAGCACATAAATAAATATTAGTGACATAGATGTGTTAAAAAATGACTTATTTTGCTAATCTTCTCAATTCTAGCTTGGGTTAGGGAACTGAGTCTACAGTGGAGAAAATTATCTTCAATGATCTGCCTTCTTAATAGTGGATTACTTTAAAAATTGTGGAGAGGCCAAACTATTTCAGATTATGTTTTAAGGAGCAGGTGGCTTTGAGGTGAAGCTAGATGTGGTAATATTTGCATGCAAGATAAGTTGTAAGCAGTTTTGTAAATCTGGCTTACTTTATATGATATAGAAGATCTCCATAGACATTTGAAAATCCCAGATTGAAATATTATAGAAATTTCTAGTATTTTTAAATTATAAAAATCATTTCTTTTGATGATTATTTATCAATAGCCCAGAGTTCATTCGTGAATTGGGGTATAGTAATGACGAAAAAAGAGGAGGTGATGGAAGTGTGTTTCTTTTTTTTCTCATTGGAAGTGTATGTGGAGTATTTTTGTCTTCTGATCAGATTGTTCATTATGCTCCCTTTTGGATGTGTGTACTGTTTGGCCTTCCAGCCTGCATGCTCATTCAAAGGCATTCCAAGTCATTATGCTGGACTTCAGCCTTGTTCAGTAAAAGACATTTCCTCCATCAGCTGTCCACTTGGACATACATTCTTTTTACTCTCAAAAATATTTTATATGCATTCAGTTTATATTAGATGCATTTGTCAAATTACTTACAAATAATCAGTTTTTTAAAGTTATAATTTGAGCTATGACCTCTCAAACTGTAAATTATAAGGTTTGACCTTTTGGTTCACAGTTTGACATAACAGCCATTAATTACAGTTTTTAAAGAACATTTTATTTCATTTAGAATTTGTATTTTGAAAACAGTTTAAGTATTTTCTCTGTAAGTTTTCAGAATAAATGTGGAAATGTAAATGCATATGTATCTATTGTAATACATACATTCAAATATACTAAATAGATAGCATGTATATGCATGCTATCTTCAAATGTGTTTATGCATAGTACATTGGTATACATACATATAAAGATTTTTATATAATATCTTGTGAGTTACCATAAGCTCTTACTTATTTTATACAACTCTAGCATCAGAATGAGATCAACTTTTTTTTTTTTTTTTTTTTCTTTTTGAGACAGAGTCTCACTCTGTCACCTAGACTGGAGTGCAATGGCATGATCTTGGCTCATTGCAACCTCCGCCTCCTGGGTTCAAGCCATTCTCGTGCCTCAGCGTCCTGAGTAGCTAGGATTATAAGTGCCTGCCACCACGCCTGGCTAATTTTTGTATTTTTAGTAGAGACATAGTTTCACCATGTTGGCCAGGCTGGTCTTAAACTCCTGACCTTGGGTGATCGGCCCGCTTCGGCCTCCCAAAGTGCTGAGATTACAGGCGTGAGCCACTGTGCCCAGCAGAGATCAACTTTTTAAATGTATTTATCAGGGTGAAAGAGACTTTATGACCATTTGAATCTAGGCTTTTCCCTTTTTTTGCCCTTGAGCAGGAATGCAAAAGTATGTGCCTACAAAATGCCCAGTGTCTGACAGTAATTTGAAAGTCTTGAAGACCATTTGAAGTAGCATGGTGTGGGAAAATGTAAACTGTTCAAGTAGTTTTTGCAAATGTACACTGAAGGTACTGAGATAGAAAGTACAGTACATACCAGAAAGGTCAGTTTAGGTAAACACAGAAAGATATCCAGATGTGTGAACACTTTGCTGATATCATCAGTATTTGAAATGGAGGAATTTAGTATGTTTTTTATTGGATAAAAATAAGATATTTATATAGCTGAAAATAACATCAAGTATATCGTTTTCTGCTGCTATTTAATAAAATCTATTAATATTTTGATGATTTCTTCACTTCTGAACAGGTTTTCTCATTTTGTGCTAAACTGTGTTCTCTGTTGCTAAATTCACAAAATTAAATCTAAAATACTATGGAGAGATGAATGCTTAAAAACATCTGAATAATTATCTTAAAGGTACACAACCACCTCTTTGTATTTTAAGTATTTTGGAAATGGTTAACTTGGTTTTGTTCAAATTATTCTCTAGGTTAAAACTAGCGTGATGTGTTTCATAACAGAAAGTTAATTTAGGCAACAGCACTGAAAGCAAAGAACTCTTCAGGAAAGTGACTCTTTTCTTACAGAATAGATAGTATTATCCTAAAATGTTTCCCATGAAAATATTTTTCCAGGATGTCTGAGTGTACTTTTTAAAGATATTTAAAAAATATTTAACTTTATGTAAACATCTTCATTCTAATTTCAGAATTATGTTACTACCTTAGTTAACTCTAGAGCTTTGAGTGGCTTATGTTTTTAACAGACTGATGTAATTTTGGAATTCCTTATTGATAGGTATATGTTTTGTACTTCCTATACTGGAAATACCATTTTATTTTCCATTGGATTTGAGATTCAGTCTTGGCTGAACTATTTACTGAAAGTCGGGCAAATTACTTTAGTTCTCTGGGTTTAAGCCTACACACCGATAAAAGAAAATGGAAAAAATAACATCTATCTATTGGGGTTATAATTAGGATTGGAGATATTATTAATAAATTGATGAATTCAATGCCTAGCACATAGAAAGTGTTAAAAAACTGATGATTATTTAAACTGGAGAAATGTTCACCATATTTAGAAAATATTGAAACTTTTTTAAACAATTTCAATCTTTCTGATACATTTGCTACGTTTTTCTTCATTCACCTCGTGTGCTTCTTTATTTTATTTTATTTTTTTTTGGCATGTTCTCTATTTTTATCTACCTGATTTCCCCATGTTTATCTTTGAAACTGGAGTTACCATTTCACCAATACTATACTGGAAGGGAAAGAGATTATGCCTTAAAAGGAAATCAGTATACTGTTACAAAGAAGTAATTGATGTTCCAAAAAGAGGCAAGTATTTATCATAGGCCATGTGTTTAGACATTTCTAAAATACTATAAAAACAGGATCTAAGCTTTAGAAAGTCTTTCTGATTACGTAGTTTGGATGGCATTCTTTTCTTTTAAAACTATGGATTTAAAACTTTTCTTTTAAAATTATGGATTTTAAGAAAATGTTTGCCTCTTTTTTTTTATTTTTTCTAAAAGCAAAAGTAAAAGCAAATGATTAACCGAGTAAAGACACAACCTAAGGAATGGAAGAATATGTTTTCAAAATATATAGCTGATAAGGGGTTAATATCCAAAATATATAAGGAACTCAAACAACTCAATAGTAAGGAAACAAATAACCCAATTGAAAAATAGGCAAAGGGCCTGAATAGACATACCTCAAAAGAAGATATACAAATGGTCAATGGGTATATGAAAAAATGCTCAACATCACTAATCATCGGAGAAATGCAAATTAAAACCACAGTGAGTATCACCTCACACCTGTCAGAATGGATATTATCATGTAACCATCAGTGGAGGAATGGATAATATACATAAACATGATGAAATGTAAGTCATCTTTAAAAAATAAAATGCTGTTGTTTGTGACAACATGGATAAACCTGGAGTACGTTAAGTAAAATAAGCCAGGTACAGAAAGACAAATGCTGCATGATCTCACTTATATGTGGAATCTAAACAAGTCAAGCTCATAGAAATGGAGAGTAGAATGGTGATTACCAGAGGCTGGGATGGAAGACCAGGGAGCTGCTGGTCAAGGAGTACAAAATTTCACTTAGGAGGAATAAGTTGAAGAAATACATTGTATATCATGTAAATAAAAATGTACTCTATACTTAAAAATTGCTATGAGAGTATACCTTAAGTCTTCTCACTACAAAAATATGTAGAGTAATGCATGTGTTAAAATAGCATGTCGTATATCATAAATATATACAACTTTTACTTGTCAATTAAAATTTAAAAAGCAAAAACAATGTCATGATATATTAACTAAGGGAGAATTTTCAAAAGGCAGAAAATTTCTGAAATTAATTATAAGCAGATTTTTATGTCATGAAGTACATTTTATTATTTGCAGATTTCTCAGGATTCCCTGGGGTATAAACCTAACAGCTTCTCTTTCTACTAGCTTCCATTAATACGTTATCATCCCATCTTTCAGATAGACACATTTTGGGAATTTTTTCCCCATGGCACAAACTAATTATTTGCTCTAAATGCAAGGGCTTCCAAATTACATTATGGGAGGTTGAAATTTGAAAATGTTTTTCAAAGATCAGTAAGCTTAGAAGAATTCAGTTTAATTTGAAGGAATTCATTCAGACCTTATCCTTGTTTAGTAGTGATACCTCTTTACCTTTTCCTATCCTTCATATTACATAAAAGCTAACACAAGATGACACTGAAAATTCTTAATTTGGTCTCAGTCCACTCTTTGAACCCCTAACTTCTAAACTCCCATCTCTCTTCCCATCACCCCCACCTCCTCCACCCAGGCACATAGTTCTTTCCATACACACTTCACTGTTTGCTGTCTTTTAAATACACTGTGGCTGCCATGCTTTCTGCCTTTGCTCTTACTGTTCATTTAGGCTACTATAGTCTGCACATGACCCAGAAAAAACCGCTATTTCACCAGCAGAGGCCTTATTTATCCTCTACAGATCAACTGATCTTTTCTGTGTCTCCTTAATACATGAGTATGATTTACCATATTGTAGCATAGTGTTTTTGTGTTTTGTTTGTTTGCTTTTTGAGACAGAGTCGCACTCTGTTGCCTAGGCTGGAGTGCAGTGGCCTAATCTCGGTTCCCTGCAACTTCTGCGTCCTGGGTTCAAGCAATTCTCCTGCCTCAGGTTCCCAAGTAGCTGGAATTACAGGCGTGCGCCACCACACCTGGCTAATTTTTGTATTTTTGGTAGAGATGGGGTTGCACCATGTTGACTACGCTGGTTTTGAACTCCTGACCTCAGGTGATCCACCCACCTTGGCCTCCCAAAATACTGAGATTACAGGTGTAAGTCACTGCACCCAGCCTATTAAAGTTTTTAACTCATGCCTGGCTCCTTTCTAGATGGTAAACTTCTTGAGAGAAGGGAGTATGTCATGTTCATTTTTGTGCTTAACTCAAAGTATGTACTGAATAAATGTTTACTAAATTGTTTAGCCTATGAGTGGACTTAAAGAAACTACATTGTCAGTTGTATACAGAATTTATCCATAACAGAAATATAGCAAAAAGGGGTTCTTTAAAAATTTGTTTACTAAATTTCCCTCGGCTTACTCTCTGATTTCCTTGAGGCCAGGGTGTTTGAGTTTGATGCTTATTTCTATAGTTTCAGTAAGGAAACAAAAGTTTTATCTTATACACAGCAAAATTAAATATAATTTTAAGACAAAAGACATTTTCAAGGCAAAAAAAAAAAAAACTACTTGTCAAAGTAGTTTTCAGTTATAGTACTTGGAATGAAAACATTGAAGGATTAATACAGAAAGTCTTAGAAGTGTTTAATACTCCATAGTTTTAAAATACTCATCATTAATTATTGTCCTTAGTTTGAAACATTTTTTTAATATGTATAGACTTAACCTAGGATCTTGAATTTAGGCAGCAATTAGCCTTTTACATGAATCTGTTTGGAAAGCATTATAAAATAATAGCACCCTTCCCAAAGAAAGATGTGGTTGCGGTAAAACTGCACTCATTTGTTTAATAATGTTTCTACTGAAACAGGTGCCTTACTTGCTTTGTTCTCCAGAAGCAGCTTTATAGATTTAAGCACTGAGTATACAGTACACAGTGGCACTATTAACAAATCAGAATGAGGCCAAGGGAAAATTCATCTAGGATCTACACACCTAAATGTAGTTAGTAAACAGAGACACCAACTCTCATTAAGCATAATTAAACCTAATATTGACTGTAAACTGTTACTTACCTTAAACTTCTCTATAGAGAGTGTGGAAAGGGATTAACCTAGCAGATTGGGACATTAATTACTACCTCTTTCACATTAGAGTTACCATCAAGAAGGGCTATATTCATAAATAAAACATAGGAGGGATTGAGAGACTGAAAATATGTAAATTTATTTTATAAAAAGGAACGAAAAGTCTAAATTGAAAAAAAAATAGTGAGCTGTGAGTGATGCCAGCTCCAGCAAAATGGAGCCCTGGCTAATTACTGCAAAAAAATAGGCTTAAATAATTACAGAAATGTACCCTTGCCTTCTGACTGACAGAACCTGTTTCACAAGAGACTCCAGCTCAACTAAGTACACTCTTTTTCATGCATAGCTTCCTCCACTTTCTTAAACTAATATGGAGTTTAAGAGAGGATGAAGAGACTTGGAAGAAATATAATTTTTCCCTTTTTTTCTCAGTCATTAATAGCCTTTTATTTATGAAATTGATTATAATGACTATATAAATGTTTTTTGGCTTGTCAACAAAGAAGGCACAGTGCTGTTTTTTGTTCAGTCAAAATGGTCCACTAACTGGTCTCCTGCTACTATTTAATAATCTCCTTCTTGGGTGGAATCTAAAAAGTATGTTTTGAAGGATATAAAAATGTCAGCTAAATTTAAGATGGACTGTTAAACTTTTATATTATACTGCTGCCCCAAGGGGGAATACCAGGATCTAGGAGATAAGAATTTAAAGAGAAAAGCAAAATAATGACAATACAAACTTATCTACCAGCCTTAGAATTTTCTTCAAAATCTATCAGGCTGTCCATCTGCAGTGAGTATACACTGCTATCTTATTACTTGTTTTCTATTTCCTTTCCAATAAGGGACCAGATATTCACATCTGGGTGGGGTTTCTTATTACTTTACCAGGGTGGGGTTCTAATGTTTGGGACCAAATCCCATATACAGTCTTGTGTATGGTTGTTGTATTAAACCACAATTTAGGTATAATATACTAGGCTCTTACCTAGATTTTAGTGATATCATGCCAAATATTATCTTTCATGTGCTCATGAGCACCAGAGGAATATAGCAATTGTGCATGTGGAAAAGGGAGCATAGAAAGTAAGCCTGGAGCATGTGTTCATTTTTGTAGTGGATGTGGAGTTCAGTTTTAAAATAAAACCCCTAATTTTTCCCTGAATCTAATGCTCATTTCACAATTTATGAGATTAACTTATGCAGCAGAAATAATTAATGGACAAAAATCTATCCTTCATTTTCCCATTGAACAGAAATTTGCAAACTGGTTGGATGACAGAGGATGAACGAAAACAGTAAGAGTAAGATTACTTCTATCCTCTGTTCTTGTAACAATCGTGACATTACGAAATAACCATAACAATGGCATTCTTATTAATCAGACATATTTATACAGAATTAGTGTTGGCTTCTGCTCTATATTACCTTTAGTTTTACATGAACTTTTATTATCTGTGCATATCAAAAGAGACATGGTGAATGAACAAAGAAGCCCTGTTATGAGACAAGTATTATTTGACATTTTGGGAAGCTCTTATTATAGGGTTTCCTCTTAGGCAAGAACAACGGGAAGGTTGTCATTAGTTGCACTATTACAGATACTCTAGATTTTTAAAAACAGAAATGGAGCCCACTTTTTTCCTTGAAGAAGATTCATCAATTAGAACAATTAGAGTGATCTGAGACTTCTAACCGAGATTTGTCCTCCTAATGTTCTTGTTTTATCATGTGAAACAATGACCTCATAAGGCATCTTTTAAGATAATTGATTTTTCCTTGGATTACAGAGCTAGCTAGCTGTATGGTACCCTTATTTTTTCAAAGATGAATAATTATTTTTAGACTTCTGGAAAATCTCTGATTAAACCAAAATGCAGAAGTCTTGCAAGGTCTACAACCCTACTGCAAACCAGATGCCTTTTGTTTTTTGTACTAAAGGAGGATAGTTCTAAGTTCTTTCGAGAGCCTTTTCCTGGGCTTATGACATATTTGACTAGGAATTATGGTTAAAAAAAAAAGTTTGATGGTGGATACTACTGAATCTCCTCTTAAAACCACTGGGCCCACACTTTCAGAGACTGACCAGTTATCATGTGTATGTTTTTTTTTTTTTACCTGCAGAAGGACACTCACATTTCTTCAAAGAAATGTTTCTACTCTCTATTTCCATTTCTTTACCAATCCATTCAGCAATTCACCTTGTCTGCTTGAGAGACCTCTATCACTTCTCCAGATTAGCTCTCACTGGGACCTCAGTGAGCATTTGACCTTGCTGACCACTCTTTCCTTATTGCAACGCTTTCTTCCCTTATTTTTCATGGCATCATGCTTTCTTGATTTTCTTACTATGCTCCTTGTCATTTCCTCACTATGTCCTTTGCAGGCATTTTTTTCTGATATCCAGCTATTAAATATTGGATCTCCCTAAGACTGGATGCAAAGCACTTCTGACGATGTCTAGAATTTTGGGTATCTTTCTAATCAGAACACATTGAAATGTTTTCAGGGAATATATTATAATTCTTTTAAGGTTCTTGTTTAGGGATCATGTTTTAAAGGCCATATTTATGTGAACAGTTTTGTATTCTTTATCACTAGTGAAATATAATACTCAACACATCCCCTTAGGGGAGCTCATGTGGTACTTTTTGTTTAAATTTGTAAGTGTTATAAAATCTTCTTGATGTCTATATGCTTTAACCTTGGGCAATTATTAATCCTCTGTGTCTCAGTTTCTTAATCTGTAGTACGTAGGGAGTCATCCCAGCTCTTTAGGATTCCATGATGCTGTGGTTTGATATTTTACTATTTGAAAAGGATAGTGAAATATAAACATGTGCAGTTGACACTTTGAATTCCACAGTCAAAATTTATAAAAGCATTTTCTCATCATTTCCACTTCACATTTTCTTCCTATACCTAACATAGTTTTGTGCTTGTGAAAATACGTATTTCTAATTCCATGTTTACCCAAAATTTATTTGCACAGTTTTTGCTATGAAACTTTCTCAAAAGCCTTTTGAAAATCTGAATAGATTATATATTCTAGTTACTGCATTTGCAGATGCTTATTTAATGCCACAAGAAGCCTAGATAGAGAGACTCAATTCACCAAATGGGCAAAACCTTTTTGTGGATCTTCCTGTTTTATACGTATTCCCACTGTTTGCCTTTGGTTACAAAGGGGCTGCTTCTAAACCCCCTTTTTTGGGGGAGATTTGGCCACATTGCCAATCTTTCGGTACTTTGTGAAAATGGCCATTTTAAGAACAGGTTAGTCTTTCTGAGCACAGTTTTATTTTGATTGGTACCTGTTTGATGCTAGTTACTTATCTGCAGCTAGCTTTTTAATTAAGAAAGACTTTTGTATTTGCCATTGTTTTAAATATAGACCCTCTAAATTTGTATGCTTCAAAATATATTTGAGGCATGAGAGTCTCCAAGTGTGTGTGTATATGTGTGTGTGTATATATATAAATATAGACGTGTGTGTGTGTGTGTGGTGTGTGTAGATATATATGTTTTGTTTTTGACCTACAACAACTACTGTTTGAATTTCCTTACTTGTTACTAGCTGACTGATTTTCTTTGGTATATAGACAAAAAGAACCAAAACAAAAACCCGCATTTGGTGTTGGTGTCCCTTGCAAATTTGTCATCATTTTTCTTATTTATTTATTTACTTACTTACCTTTCCCAATATCTAATGTCTTTTCTTTCTTCCTTTGGGTATTTTTTAACTGAATACTCCAGTGGGCAATCCACCTGGATTACCCCTTAGACATTCCACTATGTGATCTGCCTTCTCTCATTTGAGCGATCTTTTCATTTTAAAAATGGTATTTTCTCTCATGTTTGTTCATTTTGTCATTTAAAAGTAAAGGAGGATATTCTTCATTCCGATTCTCTTTTCCCTTATGTCAATTTTTTTTTGTTTATTAACATTTTATTGAGGGAAATGTTTGAAGGTAAGCCTTAAACAACCTGTGTGGTATTCTGTTTTAAAAACACTATTTTAAGTGTGTTTAAGGTTAGCTGTTCATCTCTAATTGTCATTATTGCTCATTAGGGGAAGTGAGAAATCACTTCAGTTTTTCTTGGGTTTCTGGAAGGAAAGTAGTTGAGACATTCAGAGTATTTATGAATTTTAATTTTTGGTGACCTTAAAACTTGGTTATACATAGTTTGGTCCCATGCTATCCAGGAATAGGAAAATTTATATGTGAAAAATCTAAGTACAGTGTTATCACTTCTGGGTAATTTACGAATTCTAGCTATTTCTCTTTTTCTCCTGATGTCTTCAAAATGCCTATTATAGCTTTCCTTTTTTTTTTTTTTTTTTTGAGACAGAGTCTCACTCCAGGCTGGAGTGCAGTGGTGCAATCTCGGCTCATGGCAACTTCCGCCTCCTAGGTTCAAGTGATTATCCTGCCTCAGCCTCCTGAGTAACTAGGATTACAGGTGTGTGCCGCCACCCTGGCTAATTTTTTGTATTTTTAGTAGAGATGGGGTTTCACCATGTTGGCCAGGCTGATCTCGAACTCCAGACCTCAAGTGATCTGCCCACCTTGGCCTCCCAAAATGCTGATATTACAGTCATGAGCCACTGCGCCCAGCCCAAAATGTCCATTATTTCAAGCTAGGGAAAGATAACTAAGTTTTTTAAATCCATAAGATAAAGATTGTATTCTGCTCTTAGTAAGAAAACCTCACCCACTCCCGTGCAAGTGTTAATTTTGTGCTCCAGTAGAAAGTCACCAGCTGATTTTTGTCTTCATTAAAAAATTTTTAAATGTTGAACTGTTCCTAGATTTTATGGATGAGGATAGTAGATGGAGCATTATGAACTGTTTATTACTGTCACACAAAGTAAGTTACAGGAAGTAAGAAAAAATATTACAAAATAAATTCTTTAGACGGAAATCATGATTTTTCCTTATTGGATTTTGTCTGCAGAATAGCAGATCCACCAAAGAGTAAATAATCAACATAAATTGATAGTGAAAATTCCTGAAGTTTTTCCCTGAAAAGTGAGCTTGACAAAGCAAATGTCTTTACGGCTTTAAGGAAAATGTCACTTCTGAAATGCTATGTATTAATAAACACAGATATTTGTGTGGAGACACTCAAATAGAGATGAGTTCATTTTTAGTACAATGTGTGGGGAGTGACATGCATGGAATTCCATTAATAGCAATGTATGTTATGTTCTTTTCATTTCATTTTGCTAATGAATTTAGTATTAGATTGATGGGTGCTAGGAAAGGAAGACTTAATTTGCAGAATAAGTAGCTGGAACAGTGTACACAACCCAGATAAGAGCTATCAAAGCTGACCTCCATTCATCTTGGAGGACAAACTCTAGATACAAAAGGATACTTGGAAACACTTGCTTCTCATCAGATATGAGTTGAGCTAGCACCCTTTTGTCTATGGATTCATATTTATCTCTAGACGGTGATAACTCCTCCTAGGTAGCATTTAAAGCATGTGATTGTCACGATGAAAAGGAAGCACTACTGGAATTTAGTGGATAGGGGAAAGAGATGACGTTAAATCCTGCCATGAATAGCTGAAATTACTTAGAAAAGAGATTTGCCCAGTCACAAAGCCAATAGTATTTCTGTAGAGAAATGCTATTAGGGCAATAAGATAGATGTTCTTTATGGCAGTGGTTTTCATACATTTTCCTAATAATCCACAGAGATAAATACATTTAAATCATGACACTGCCTACATGCAGTCATATAATTAAAACAAAATTTCATAAGACAATATTTACCTTTCCTATGTGTTGCATTTTCCATTCTGTCCTCTAGTATCTCATCCCATCCCATCCTATCTTAGCTTATCCTATCCTATTTTATCTTATCCTAACTTTTCTTTAAAGTCTACAGCCCACTATCTTAATTTCAAGAGCACTGACACTGTGACCTACAGTTTGAGAAAAACTGTTTTAGAGCTCTTTAAATTTCCTAGTGAAGATAGGATAAAAGAGAAAATAACTGAAGAGTTGCCTGCAGTATGATTTGGTTTCCTTATAACCTAAGCAGAGCCCAAAATTTTCATGTGTAACTATTGTCCAAATTTTGTTTTGGAAGAGGTGTGGACCTGTATGCCAGCACTCCAGGCATAAAGCCTAACTGCCACCTTTGCCCTCTGTTGCCATGATAATGAGGGAAGTGAGACAGAAAACTCTAGCCCAGCTCACTCACAAAATTTGGATCCAAAAGCTCAAATCTGCCTCTATGTTGCTGGAACAGTGTACATTGTTGCATGTTAGGAACCGTGTGGCATTATGTCAATATGAACAGGGTTCACTGAGATGACAGTGAAACACTTTGCTCTTCCTGTCGAAGTGAGTCATCCTTAAGCTGTTCGATGGTGATTTGGTATATTAGGCCTCTCCCTTACATGTTGTTGATTGAGGAAAATGCAGAGTCAAGTAGCCTTTTGGTGTAGTGCCCAATTTATCATAGTTGTATAAAGTTAACCAAGATTCTTGGATCCTCAGGATATTTCCAGATATAGCTTGTCAGAATGTTTGTAGAAGCATACTTGCTGATGGGAAGCCTGCCATTATACCTTAATTTTCTTCAGGTCATCCACCTACTTCAAACCGAAGTGATTATACAAATTAAATCTAATCTATGATTCTCAGCTGAGGGAGGGAAAGGTTATGTTGAAAAAAGCTTCCCTAGTGATTTCAGTATATCTTCCTAGTTGAAGATTGTTATTGGCCTATTTCCAGGATGTCTACCTTGCTGTCTTAAAGTCTGAGTCATCAGAAGACCTGCAGAACAGGGTTTGGTCACAAAGGGGTGAACTGAATATGGGGGATTTTCTGTTGTCATCTTCCTTGTTTATGGGTTATTGTCTTGAGTATTTGTCCACTAGTTTGACTGAAAAGGCCAGGGTTTAAGTTTGTCCCCTGCTTTTGTTGTGTTGTCCCAGCGACAATTGGAAAATAACTTGAGTAGTGAATTGGAAGTATATTTTGGGGGAACAAGATCATTCCATTCAGCTCCTGCTCCTATGAGCTGAGTTTGATTAGCATTTTTTACATACTTTTGTCCATATAGCATGTGTTTATCTTGTTGTTAGAGACCTTGGTATTATTTTCAGTAGTAGAACACATTTAGTACTAGATCTTTAGCATGATATATGGGTGTTTCAGATCTAACTATTAATTAAAACCAACACTATTTGGCACCAAACTTTAGATTTAAATAATTATTAGACCTAGTATGTCACAAAATTTGCCTTTTCCTTGTCCATTTTCACTAAAACTCTCTCCTGGTTATTTTCCACTTACATCACTCTATCTATGAAAAGAGGTCAGTTCTTTAAAAACAAAACAGAATAAAATATACCCCCCACCTCCATTTTTGTTTGTTTGTTGGTTGGTTGGTTTAACTTTACCCAGAAGAACTGATTCCCTAGAAAGCCAGAGTCAGAGAGGTGATGGAATGACGGTTGTTTTTCCTTTTCCCCTTTGGAGCTATCATTTCTATTTGAAGATGATGACTTACCAGTGCCCTAACTTTCCCTTATAGTGAGAAATATCTTGCATGGAAGACATCTCTGTGGATGATTTCAAGGTTAAGTACTAGAGCTAAGATAATGAGAACTTGGCCCATTTGTGTTGGGCAGGGTGAAAAGAAACAGTGTGATTTTTGTCAGTCTTTAGAGAGTGGTTGTTACTAAGTCAGTAAAGCAAGATCAGAAGACTTGCACGATAGTCTTCTATAGTGCAACTAACAAGTGAATTCAATTCAGTGGTTAGGAATGATGCAAAACAATGTGGAGAGAAAAAGAAAGACAATTTTGTATGTGCTCTGTAAACAGAACTCAGGCAACTGTGTTTTGTTTATATTGATCCTCAACCACTTAGTGCATGGATAGATATATCTGATTTTCAGCTAGAGTGTTCAGGTATACAGCTGAAGGTGCAGCTATCCTGTCTTTGTCTACTGCCATTTAGTAACTTGTCTAAGGGTCTCTGGAGCTGGAGTTATCAGAATTCTTTCATAGTTATAGGAGGGCTAATTGTGCTGGTTTACCCTGAGTTGGTGAAGGGCTCAAAGCCTGATCTCCAACTTTCAGGTAACCGTAGGGGCAGTAGTGTCCTTCACCTCAGGGTTCAACTGCTCTTTATGGGATAATTGTATGGGATGGCACAGAACTTCAGACTTCTACTTGGCAGACAAGAAGTTTCCTTTAGAATTACTATTCACCACTCTGTGGGTAGATGAGCTTTGTCAGCAGCAATGGCAACTGCAAATGAAGACACCTTTGTTTACCTTTGTTCCTTGGTATCACCTAGGGCAACATGGTGTCTACCTAGCTTCATAAGATGTTGTTCTAGCCAGAACTCAATGAAGTTTTATGTTCCTCTGATACTTCCCTTGGAAGATGAGTGGCCTCTAACAGTATTTGCAGTTGAGTGCACTTTAGGTGCCCCAAACCTTATCTTAGCTTGGAAGAGACCAGTGACAATTCAACTTTCACTTATTCTCAGTGTTCTCATTGAAGCATGCTGGCACCGGCACTAACACTTAAACTCACACTGCTTAGTCGAATCCTTCTTAAAGTCAAAAACACTTTCTCAGATAATACTATCTAAGGTAGGACTTTCTTATTAATCCATACCACAGTACCATGTTTACTTCCTATTTAGCGTATTTTGCTATCTGTAAGAGTGTGTGTGTATGTGTGTGTGTGTGTAATTAAAATAGAAACAAGAAGGATACATTAAACTTATTTCAGACTCATTACCTGATTTCTTTTAAGGATTAATATGTAGTAAAAATATACATATTTTTATAGCTACCTACCAACCACTTTACTGATTTTACAAGAAAATATTGGTTTTCTGTTTGTTAAATCATTTCACATTATTAAAATGGCCACTGTCTGATTTTTGATTATTTTCCTAAGCAGAAACCACCTACCTTTTATATAACATTCTCTAAAAAATTGATTAATGGGGTTTAAAAACAAATATTTAAATCGAATATTCAACTTAACTGAAGTCAAAACCATTTGGATTACACAAATATTTTTAAAAAGTAGCAAGCCTGTTTCATAAAAGTATGAAAACTGCACTTTCACAGTGAGATTAGCAGAAATTCATTTCTGTATAACTTTATTTTCAATTTCCATCTTACAAAGATTTGACCTCCCCCATTCTCAGCTTTCTGCCTCTGCTGATACGATTTCTCTCTAGAGAACTAACCATTACTCTTACCAAAACTGTAGTTGGCTATATAAAAAAATCTTACTCATGTTGAGCTAAAAATTTGGTAAGGAATATAATCTCTTAAATGCTATTAAGTTTTTGAATGATCATGTGCCCTTTCTTATGAAGCTAATTTTTTCAGTTCTATGTTTTTACTAATTATCTACTAGTCTATTACTGAGAAAAGGGTGTTGATATCTCCAAATATAATTGTAGATTTTTCCATTTCACCTTTCAGTTCTGTCAGTTTTTATGTCTCCATGTAATTTGAAACTCTGTTGTTAGGGCATACAGATTTAGAATTATTATATATTACTGCCTGATTAACTCTTTAACATTATATGATGCACCTTGTATCACTAGCAGTTTTGTTCACTTTGAGATCTACTTTGTCCAATATTAATATAGCCATTCCAGCTTTATTATAATTAGAGTTTGCAGCACATGTACTTTTCTTCAAACCTACCTTTTTCATTATATTTGAAGTAAATTTGTTGAAAACTGTATAATTGGGTCATTTAAAAAATCCATTCTGATAATCTCTGTCTTTAATTGGTATATTTATGCCATTTACATTTAATGTAATTATTGTTACATTTCAATTAATGTCATTCATTTTATATTTTGTTTTCTGTTTGTTTCTTCTGTTTTCCTTTGTTTTTCATTTTCTGTTTTGTTTTGGGTTATTTGAACATTTTTTACCATTCAATTCAAATTTATCTATTGTTCTGATGATGATATTTCTTTGTATAGTTGTTTTTAGAGGTTGTTCTAAAGTTGTTCAATATACATATCTTTTTATACTCTTCTTAGAATCAATATTTTATAGATTTAAATAGAATGTAGAAATCTTAAAACCATATAAGTCGTTTTACTCTCCCAGTTTTGCATTATTGTTGTGTCATATATTATATCTACATACATTGGAAGCCCTATCAGATAATGTTGTAATTTTGCATTAAATTGTCAAACATGTCTTAAAGAACCCAAGAGAATAATCGTTTCTTATATTTACTCATAGGTTTGTCACTTTTTTTCCTCTTCCTTCGTTCCTGATGTTCAGTGTTTATATCAATGGCAATGTTGTATCATTTGCCTTCTTTCTGGAGAACTTCCTTTTAGCAAACGTTTTAGAGCGGGTATTTTTATACAGGATATAGAATTCTCTGTGCTCTCTCAGTGCTTTAGAAAAGGGGTGCCATTTCCTTCGGGTTTTCATGGTTTCTGATTAGACTTCCACAGTCATTTGAATCCTGTTTCCTTATAGATAATACGTGATTTTCTCTGGATGCTTTCAAGACAGTTTTCCCTGTCTTCAATCTCCAGCAGTTCTGTTTTAATGTGTCCAGAGACTGATTGTTTTTGTTTTTCTTTCTGTTTGGGGTTTGCTATACTTCTTGACTCTGTGGGTTTATGTATTTCCCAGAATTTGAGAATTTTCTAGCCATTCTTTTGTCAAATGCCTTTTCAGAGTTATAATCTTAGTTAATTTTCTGCTGCTATAAAAGAATACCACAAATTGGATAATTAATACAGAACAGACATAATTATTTGGCTCAAAGTTCTAAAAGCTGAGAAGTCTGAGATCATGACACTAGCATCTGACAAGGGTGATCTCATGATGGAAGACATCATATGGCAAGAAAGCACATGACAGAGAGGAAATTGGGCCAAACTTATTCTTTTTATCAACAACTCACTCCTGTGATAACTAATAAACTCCCACATTAATGACATTAGTCTGTCTTACTCACCTCCTAAAGGTCCTGACCCTCAACATTGTTACAATGGCAATTAAATTTCAACATGAGATTTGGAGGGGGCATTCAAGACATAGCATACTCTTTCTTTTCTGCTTCTGTTAATATAATGACATGAATGCTAGACTTCTTGTTATTGTCCCACAGGTTTCTGAGCCACTTTTTTTTTCTTTATTGCTCACATTGGATAATTTCAGTTGATCTATCTTAAAGTTTATTGACTAATTTTTGTATTATCTTTATTTTGTTGGAGACCATCCAGTAATATTTTGTTGTATTTTTAAAAATTTTTATTTTTCAGTTTTAAGCCTGTTTCTCAGTGCTTGTTTCAGCATTTTTAGAATAGTAAATTTAAAGTTTTTGTCAAACAGTTCCAACATCTTTGTCGTTTTAGGTTTTATGTCTATTGATTATGTTTTCTCATGTGAGTTGACATGTTCCTAGTTCTTCATGTGCCTGGTGATTTTGGATTATTTCTTAGACATTCTTAATATCATGTTATGAGATTCTGAGTCATGTTTAAATTCTGTGGGGAAGGTTGACATTTTTGTTTTAACAGGCAATTGACCTGGTTAGTTTCAGGTTGTAAGATACAAGATTCCTTCTGTGGTTTCAATGTCAGATTTGTTTACAGTGCTTTTCAGGTCTGTCTTGTGTGTATACCAGTGAACAATCTTGGATGTAGGCATTGGTCTATCTGTTAATTTCATTCTCAATTTTATTCATATGCTGATTAAAATCAGATCCATGCATGTACAGCTAAAGATGAGCCCAGAATTTTATAACCCTGTAAGGTCACTTTCTGCAGTCCCTTTGTCTCTGTGCTCTTTCACTAGTATTTTTTAGTTTTCCTGGAGCTCCCCTTTGTGTCCTCCAGCCAGCAAGCTGGGGCTTTATTTACCTCATATGCACATTTCTGTGACTATGCCCATATTTAAAGCTAAGTCGCAGGAAAACAGAGAAAAAAATAAAAGCAATGGAAATTCTATGGCCATAACTGTTTTTAAAGATAATTTTTAAACGAAGTATTTTAATGCAGGAAAACATAGTTACAAATTCAGAAATTATAAAAATATAGATAAGTGAATTTTCACAAAGTGAACATATTCATATAAGCACCACCAGACGGATAAAAAAAAAGTGAGCAGACCACAAAGATCCCTTTATCCATCTTTCCAGTCTCTACTTCCTCAGGATAACCACTATCATGACTTCTAATAGTAATTTATTTTTGAAAAATACAGAAATAGAATCATGTGATTATATATTCTTCTGTATATGGCTTCTTATGCTCACATTTCTGAGATTCATTTATATTATGTTGCATTTACACGTGCTTGCAGATTTTAAAACTATTTTATTGCTTTATAATATTTCCATGTATTAATATAATCACAATTTTATTATTATTATTTTCAGCTCTTCTACTATAGATGGGCATTTGGCTTATTTCCAGTTTGAAGCCATTATGAATTGTGGTGGCCACATGCATATTCTACTACACGTCTTGTTTTACATATTTAAGCATTCTTACTGGGTATATGCTGAGGAGTGATATTGCTGGTATGCTTATGTTCAGCTTTAGTAGATAGTGCCAAATAATTTTCAATGTTATTGTACCAATTTACATTATCAGTAGCAGCACAGTAATGCCCTCCCCTCCACTTGATTCATGATTTCAGTTTCCACAGTTTCAGTTATCCGTATTCAACTGCAGCCCAAATTTTATCATCCCATATCATCACAAGAAGGGCTCACCCTTAAGTACAAAAAGATGTTTTGAGAGGGAAATAGAGAGAGAAGAGAAGGGAGGGAGACCACATTCATATAACGAGTATAGTGCTATAATTGTTCTATTTTATGATTATGTTGTTAATCTCATACTGTTCCTAATTTATACATTAAATCTTAGCATAAGTATTTATGTATAGAAAAAAAAACATAGTATATGTAGGATTGGGTGCTATTTGTAGTTTCAGGCATCCACTAAGGGATTTGGAGTGTATTCCCCATGGATAAAGGGGGACTACCGTATAAGAGAGGTCCTATTGTTCTACTTGTTGAAAACACTTAGTATTATCTGTCTTTATTCATTTTAACTTTTCAGGCATGTGTGACATGGTAGCCGGTGGTGGCTTTGGTTTGCATTTCTCTAATGATTAGTGAAATTAAGCATCTTTTCATATGTTTATTTTCCACTTGGGTATCCTCTTTTGTGATTTGCATGTTGAAAGGTATTGCCCATTCTCCAGTTGGGTTTGTTACTGTTTTTATTATTAAGTTATTGGGATTTCATTTTATATTCTGATACATACTTCTTTGTCAGATATGCTTATTACAGATATCTACTTTTATTCTGAGGCTTATGTTTTTACTCTCTTATAATTGTCATTTTTTCTTTTTTGAGACAGAGTTTTACTCTGTTGCCCAGGCTGAGTGCAGTGGTGCAATCTTGGCTCACTGAAACCTTTGCTTCCTGGGTTTGAGTGATTCTACTGCCTCAGCTTCCTGAGTAGCTGGGATTATAGGCACACACCACCATGCCCAGCTAATTTTTATATTTTTAGTAGAGATGGGGTTTTATCGTGTTGGCCAGGCTGGTCTCAAACTCCCGACCTCAGGTGATCTGGCCACCTTGGCCTCCCAAAGTGCTGGGATTACAGGCATGAGCCACCACGCCTGGCCTTATAGTTGTCTTTTGGTAACAAAAGTTTTCTATTTTAATGTACTTCAATGATCAATTTCTTCTTGTGGAGTTAGTGTTTTATATCCTGTTTAAAACCGAAACAAAAAAATGGAAAAGCTTTTGCCTACAATATCATAAAGACATTTTCCTTTGTTATATTCTAGAATCTTTATTGTTTGCCATTAAAATCTAGGTCTGCATTTTACCTGAAATTCATTTTTCTTGGTGTTAGGTGTGAGATGGGGACAAGGATGGACAGGATTCATTTTTTCTTTTTAAAAAATTGATCAAGTGCCATTTGTTGAAAAGGTTGTCCTTTCCCTGAGTATGTCAGCAATAACTTTATTATAAATGTAGTGCCTACATATTCATGGATGTATTTCTGGACTCTTATTCCATGAATCTGTTTATTTACTCTTGCATCAATGATGCATGACTAAATAGTGAACATTTAGAAGAAATCTTAATATCTGGTAGTGTAAATCTTTTAGCTATGCTCATCTTTTTGGATTCTTTTAGTTAGTCTTGTTCCATTTTATTTCTATAAAAATGTTAGAATCTGCTTGTTAATCTCTACAAAATGTAATTTGCTGGGATTTTGATTGAGATGGTATTTTGGGAATACTGATATGTAATCTATAAATGTATTATAATTCCCACTTATTTTATTCTTCTTTAATTTCTTCAGTTTTCTGCACAGTGGACTTGCATACTTTTTGTTAGATTCATTTCTACAATTAGATTTTTTAATGCTCTTGTAATTGGTAGCATTTTAAGTTTTATTTTCTAAATGTGTATTGTTACTATATAGGAAAACAATTCATATCTATCTATCTACCTACCTACCTATCTGTCTATGACACACACACACACACACACACACACACACACGGGGGTGGGGGGAGAGAGAGAGAGAGAAAGAGAGAGAGAGAGAGAGAGATTCACCTATTCACCTTGGCCAGGAAACTTGCTAAATTTACTTATTAATTGTATTAGACTTTGTGGTTTCTTTTGAATTTTTTATAACACAATCATGTTTTCTGTGAATAACTACAGTTTTATTTCTACCTTTTCATTCCATATAACTTTAACTTACAAATATTTTTGACTTGTTGCACTAGCTAGGACCACTGTGTGCACAGCTAGGACCACTAGTATAACATTTGTTCTAGGTTTGGGTTTCGCTTTTTTGAAAATTGTAAATTTCCTTTATCCACCAGAGAACTTCTCTTCAACTCGTGAGTTTGCTGAGTTGATCTTGTTGTTTTATATATGTGTTTCTGTGTTGTCTATTTTGTTTTGTGTTGTTTTATAAATCACAAGGAATATTCACATACATTTCTGGATTTATTGAGATCATAGGATTTTTGTTTTCTTAATATGTTTACCTAGTAAATTTAATTAATTTATTTTTGAATGTTAATCCACCCTTGCATTCTTAGAATAAACTCTACTTGATATTGTATTATCCTTTTCATAGAGAATTTGATTTTCTTAATATTTTCTTTAAGATATTTCTATTTGCATTCAAAAGAGAGATTAGCCTGTAATTTTACCTTCTCTTAATGTTCTTGTCAGGTTTTCTCTGCATAGTTGTATTATTCTCATAAAATGAGTTGGGAAGTATTCCCTCTATTTCTACCCTTGGAAGAGTTGTATATGATTGTTGCAATTTTTTTTTCATTAAATTTTTGAAATAATTTACCTGTGAAACTATTTGAGTCAGAAAGTTTTGTGGAAATTTTTTTTAGTTTATCTTTTATTTGTATAAAGTTAAGTGTACAATTGTAATTTTGTTACATAGATATATTGCATAGTGGTGAATTCGGAGCTTTCAGTGTATTCATAATCTGAATAACACACATAGTACCCATTAAATAATTTCTCATATCCACCCCCTTCCTCCTCACCCTTCCCAGTCTCCACTGTTTATCATTCCACCCTCTATGTCAATGTGTGCACATTAGG
Source organism: Theropithecus gelada (assembly GCF_003255815.1). Taxonomy (NCBI): domain Eukaryota; kingdom Metazoa; phylum Chordata; class Mammalia; order Primates; family Cercopithecidae; genus Theropithecus; species Theropithecus gelada. The sequence goes on along the minus strand of NC_037669.1, from coordinate 34,865,296 downwards.
TAACTCCCACTTATAAGTGAGAACATAGGACTTTTGTCTCTCTGTTTTTGAGTTATTTCACTTATAATAATGGCCTCCACTTCCATTCTTATTGCTGCAAAAGATGTGATTCCATTCTTTTTTATGGCTGGATAGTATCCTATTGCATACATATTTCACACTTTTAATCCAATCATCCATTGATGGACATTTAAGTTGATTCCGTATCTTTGCTATTGTGACTAGAGCTATGATAAACATATGAGTATAGGTATATTTTTGGTATAATAATTTCTTTTGGGGGCTAGATACCAAATGGTGGGATTGTTGGATTAAATAGTAGATCTATTTTTGGTTCTTTTAGAAATCTCCATATTGTTTTCCATAGTGATCGTACTAATTTACATTCCCACCAACAGTGTATAAGCATTTCCTTTTCTGCAGTTCTTGGACAAGATCTGCTATTTTTGGTCTTTTTAAGTAATAACTGTTCTGACTAGTCTAAGATGATCTCTTATCGTGATTTTAATTTGCATTTCTTTGATTAGTGATGTTGAGCCTTTTTTCACACGTTTCTTGGCCATCTGTCTGACTTCTTTTGAAAAATGGCTATTCATGTCTTTTGCCCACATTTTGATAGGATTATTTGTTTTGTTGTTGTTGTTGAGTTGTTTGAGTTCCTTGTAAGTTCTAGATATTAGTCCTCTGTCTGACTGATAGTCTGTACATATTTTCTCCCATTCTGCAGGTCGTCTGTTCACTCTTGATTATTTCTATTTCTGGGCAGAAGCTTTTTAGTTTAATTAAGTACCATTTGTCTGTTTTTGTTTTGGTTTCTTGTGCTTTTGGGGTCTTACTCATGAATTCTTTCTCTAGAACAGTGTCCAGAAGAGTTTTCCAAATCAAATATTCATGTCTTTTAAAAGATGTACTATGAGGGATTTCCATTTCTTCTTGTGTCCATTTTGGTAATATGTGTTTTTCAAGGGATTTATACGTTTCATCAAATTTTTCAAGTTTATTGATGTAAACTTGTTCAACAGATCTTAATTGTCTTTGTACTATGTCTATAGCATCCGTAAGAATACTCCATTTTTTTCATTCCTGTTAAGATTATTTGTCCTTTTCCATCTTTAAAATTTGTGTTTCTAGAGGACTATTACTATATTTGTCTTTCTTTACAAAAATACACCATTTTTTGACTTTTATCAAGTTTATCTATTGCTTTGTTTGAAAATATTTGATGTATTTTGTAATAACCATTTGTTATTAATTTTGAGCTTAATTCAGTTATGGTCAGAGAAGATATTCTATATGATATAAATACTTTGAAATTTATTGAGGCTTGCCATGTTACTCAATTTAAGGATACTTTTGGTACACGTTCTATGTGCACCTGCAAATATGTGTATTTTGTAGCTATTGGGTGCACGATTCTGTACATATAAATTGATCAAATTTGCTAAATCTTGGTGTTCAAAACCTTTATTTATCTACCAACTCTTTACCAAGTTCTATCATTTACTGAGAGAAATATGTCAAAAATTTCTAACATGATTGTGTATTTGTTTATTTCACCTTTTAGTTTGGTCAATTTTTACATTTTAAGCTTATGTTGTTGGTTTGTACAGATTTGGAACTGTGATATCTTCCCAGTAGATTAACTAGTATTACGTAATGCTCTTCTTGTACTATTTCTTTTCATTCTATTTAGACTGATACTATAATGTATAGTGATATTAGTCTTCTTTTGGTTGGTGTTTGGTAAATTATTTTTAGTACTTTTCCTTTCACATTTTCTGTATACTTATTTTTAAGGTATGTGTCCTGCAAATAGCATATTATTAATGGTGATTTTTAATTCGAAGTCTGACATTGTCTCTCAATGCAACTTTTAAATTTACATTAACTGCACTTACTAATATTTGTTGATTTAATTCTATCATCTTACCGTACTTTTCTATTTTTTCTACCACTTTTATGTTTCCCATTTCTTCTCTCTTAATTAACTTCTTTTTATTAATCAGCCTTTTTATTTCATTTCCCCTCTGTTAACTTGCTAATTATACATTTTTAATTTTTCTTAGTGGTTACCCTAATGAGCTCTTCTGTAACTTACACCTTTTATCTCTTTTCGATTAAAAATTTTATTTATCCCTCTCTCATTTTTTGTCTTATCATTGTCCTGAATTATAATTCTTCAAGTGCTCTAATTCCTAAAACATTATTTTTATTATTTTTCTATATTTGTACACATACTAACCTTGTCTGTGTACTTTTTTTTATTTTGCATTTCTATATCATTGAGATGCTTTTCCTTTTACTTGAAAGATGCCTATTAGGGTTCTTTTGTAGTATGAATCTTTAGGTGAAATATTTCCACAGTTTTGTCTTTCTGAAAATATTTTTATTTTGACTTTTTAAAAGAATACTTTCATTGGTTAGAGAATTCTAGGTTGGTATTTACTTTTTTGTGTATATATGTGTTTTGCTTTATTTTTATTTTACTTTTGATTGACAAGTAATTATATATATTTATGAGTTACAATGTGATGTTCAATATATCTTTACATTGTAGAATTAAATCAAGCTAATTAACATTATCACTTCAAATACTTATCATGTTTTTATGGTAAGAACATTTAAAGTATACTTTCAGCAGTTTTAAAATATATAATACACTATTATAAATTATAGTGATCATGCTGTGCAATCGATCTCTAAAACTTATTCTTCTTGTCTAGCTGAAACTTTGTGCTTTTTGAATAACATGTCCCCTTTCTTCATCATCATCCAACACTCAGCCTCTAGTAACCACCATTTTGCTCTCTGTATCTGTTGCCTTTTTGGATTTCACACTTAAGTGAGATCATGCAGTATTTGTCTTTCTGTGTCTGGCTTATTTCACATAACATAATATCTTTCAGGTCCACATATGTTGTTGTAAATGACAGGATTTCTTTATTTTCTAAGGCTGAATATTATTCTGTTGTGTGTATTGAACACATTTTCTTTATCTATTTGTATGTTGATGCCACTTAGGTTGCTTCCATATCTTAGATATTGTGAATAATGCTACGATGAATGTGGGAGAGCAGATATCTCTTCAACATACTCATGTCAGTTCCTTAGGATATATGTCCTGAAGTCAAATTACTGGATCATATGGTAATTATATTTGTAGTTTTTGAAGAGTCTTCATATTGTTTTTCATAATGGCTGTACCAAATTTGTATTCCTACCAACAATGTATGAGAGTTTCATTTTCTCCAAATTCTTGCCAACCTTTGCTATCTTTTAACTTTTTGAAGGTAGCCTAACAGGTGCAAGGTGATCTCATTGTGGTTCTAATTTGCTTTTCCTTAATGATTAGTAACGTTGAGCATTTTTTCATATATCTGTTGGCCATTTTTATGTCTTCTTCTGAGAAATGTCTATTCAGATCTTTTACTCATTTTTTAATCAGGTTATTTAGTTTTTGTTGTTGTTTGGTTTTCTTAGGTTGATAGTGACTTTTTGAAAGCATTTTAAAGATATCATGGCTTTGTTCTCTGGCTTCAGTTGTTTTTCATGAGCAATCAGTTATCCAACTTACTAATCCTTACAAAGTAATGCATTTTTATTTTTCTGGCTATTTTGAGATTGCCTTTTTGATTATTTTATATTTTTAAATAGTTTTACAAATAGGCTTTTTTTTTTTTTTTTTTGGAGTTGGTTTCTCTGTGTTTATCCTGCTTGGGGTTCGTAGACATCCTTGAATTTGTGGCTTGATGCTTTTGCCACTTTTGGAAAATACTTGGCCATTATTGCTTTGAATTTTGTTTCTGCCTATTCTCCTTACCCTTTCCTTCTAGGACTAGAGATATTTGTATGTTAAACATTTTTAACCTTTTTCCTATATATCTCTAATGCTGCTTCTTTTGTTATCATCCTTATTTCTTTCTTTGTTTTATTCTGGATATTTTCTATTAACCTATTTTCAAGTTCACAAATCGGATCTTCTGTTGTGTCTAACTGGCTGCAATTGAGTTATTAATTTTGTTTTATTGTTAGTTCTAGAATAATCTTTGGGTTTTTAATATAAATCCCAGTTCTCTGATTATTCTCACTATTTTTCCTCTACCACTGAAACCATATTTATCACTGTTTTCTTTTAAAAGACTGTATCTGATAATTCTTTAATCTGTATCATTTTTGAATTTATGTTTTTGTCTATTATTTTTTCTCTGTTTGGTTCTTTGATCCTAATTCCTAGCGTGTTTGATGATTTTTACATATTAAAAATTTAGAGTGTTTTGTATGGTATTATATATTTCCATGGGGATTTAATTTTCTCCTCACAGATTATTAGAATAAAGGTAATCTACCTTAATCTAATCAAGGATTAAGACAATTCGCAGTTGGGTTTCCATCTTTGTGATGGCTACTCTAGTTATGGTTTTCCCTTAGTTTTACAAATAGTCATTTAGAGGTTCAAATAAAATTCTGGAGTGCTTTTCAAGTCGTCACTAAAATCCAGTTTTTTGCTTCGTTGGTATAAGACTACTGAATATTCTTTTTAATGTCCTAGTATTCAGGTTGCTGTTTTCTGCTTGTTTCTCTTTTGATTTTCTCACTCCAAGAAAGAGGAACTGGAAATGTTTTAGGGGTTAAAAGTGGAAAAAGAATACAGGCCTCACCTCATTGCATTTACATTTTATCCAGGATCTCGATTCCTCATGTCTTGACTATGCTGACAGCTCCAAAGTGTAATTTGTGCCCTCCTCTCTTTACAAGACTTCTTAATGTTCTAATCTGGAGCTTTGTGCTCCGTCTTGCATCTTGTTCTACTTAGGAAACAGCAAATGCCTTGAATTTGAAAAGTAGTAAACAACATAGGGCTTACTTTAATGCGTTTACTTCCTTTATGGATGACTGAGTTTTGAGTTGAAATTACTTTGGTTGGTGCCTGGTGCCTTCAAATAGTTTTTAAAATAATTTCATTTTATTCAGCTTTAATAGTTTTTCTCAACGAGAGGGGTGATTTGATATAAGCTACTCTATCATAGTAGAACTGGAGTTCTTCTTATGATGCTAATTTGATTGACATGATAGTTGAGGGAGGGTGGTAGTTAACCAGTATGTTTCTTTACAAAGTAACTTCTGCAGACATACCTCTTTTTCCATATGTATTTTATACTCCCCTCTATATGAATTTCTTACAAATATTTGAATGTATATATTATTCTTTCAGTATTTAAGTGTACAAAAAGAAGTTTATTTGCCTTATATAAATAGATTAATCTCTATTTGAATGCTTATAGTAATTTCCCTAGCTAAAACTATACTGTTCTGATATTGAAAAATCACCAAAAATAACATTATTTATAAAAGAAAGTTGGTTATCCCTGGTACAAAGGAAATTTTCTAATTTAGGTAATTACATGCATTCTGAGAATCCAAATAATAATAATAGACTAGGAGGCTATAACTAAATTATTTATTAAACTGTGACTAATGCTTAACTGTGTCATAATGGTGCTAGGTTCCTTTCACAATAGGTAAAGGAATTTATAAGGGGAAGTCGGTATTATTTAAAAACTGATTTATGTATATCTTGTGATAGTAGTGAGTAACTAGGCATAGACAGTACTTTTGTACATGGGATATAAACAGTTTTCAAAGTTATTTTGATTTGTTAATTTTTTCCCTGAAATATTGTCACCTCCCTGGATAATGTGATAAACCGTGCATAATGTAATATTTGGTTAGTAAAACAATCATCAGCAGATAAATATCAGTGTTTGTCTTAGGAGATGCAATACTGGGAACCTGGTTAAAATGAAACAGTTTTAATAAAACTTGAACAGTGTGGACCTGGATAAGCACACCTATTTGAACAACATGGAGATTTATTTATTGTTACTAATAATCTATTATATTTTACAGTGGTGATAGTATCAAAAGTTAAACACTTTCTGAAACAACAAATGAAAAATAAAACTACCAATTTATTATTCCAGAAGCTATAGTCTTTAGTTATCTTTTGACTTACATTCACTTTTGCCCTACTCATCAGAGACATATCTTTCTTTCTAACATCTCAATTGTTTATCACATGCCTGCTTACCAGTTGCCTGTTATGGTTGATGAAAATTTATGGTTCTAAGCGTGTTTTTACAGAATTTGGGAAAACATTGCAAATCATGAATTCTATTGATTTGAAAGCATTTTAAAAACCTGAAGTAGGAGTCTAACTCCAGTTAAATGTTATTGTCAGGTCAGTCTCTTCTTTGTACTCTAATTTTCTCTTTCACAAAATGAGACTTGTAAAACATTTATGTTAGATACTCAAAGTCATTATAAGAACTAAATGAAGAGATGTATGTGAAAATCTTTTCCCAAAGTAAAAACTGTTATGTAAATGTAAGAGATTATTATTGTTATCCCTGTCATTATTAGTGCTGATGATAGCAGATGAGTTTAGCACTGCACAGATGCATAAAACAGTTTTGATGAAACTTTTCTCTAGTTTGCCAGGTGATGAATATGAGGTATGCCCTCCTATCTGTAACTTACTGACATCCTTTGTATTTTTATTTTTGTTATTTTACTTCTTTTTAAAAATGACACCAAATTCACTCTATGAATTTTAGGAGATCAATTTGGTAATAGGCTTGGATTAATTCCTTCATCAGTAACAATGAGTTATAAATTCAGTGAATTTAACAAACTGGGAAAGGATTCCATCTTATTAAGAATAGGTCCCGTAAGGTCCTTGAATGCATTTCATTCATTGTTGAGTAGAGGAGTGATAGGCTCCTCTGGAACAAACTTACTGAATTACAAAGAGGAAATGGTTTATCCTTGAACCATTATGAAATTCAGGCAATAGATGATATTTACCCAAGGCCAATATTGTAACATAAACAGAAAATACTAACTCCTTTAAGGCAATGTGCATTATTTTAATTCATGTAATCATTAAATTAATTACTTAAAGATCACAGATCATTTATTGATGGATTTTAAAGGAAAATAAATATGCATAACCTGAATAAGAAGATTAAGAAGATAGGTATGCATTACATCAGAATGTCCTTCAAATAGACCTGGAAAACACATTTGTCTAATTAGGGTGCATGACAGCAGTCTATGAAACTAGTTCTTTTAAGCAAATAGAGGTCTACCCTGAAAGGGTTTGGCAGACTATAGTAGGACTCAGGATACTTTCCACGGTCCAAAAAAAAGAAATCAGAAATGAATGAATAATTCCTCCTTTCTTAGTTTATGTGAATTAATCAAATTGCAATTACATTGTCACTAACGTGCATAATGAAGAGAGTCCGAAAAGGCAATGAAATGCACTGTATTTAATGGACAGGTATCTTTAGGATATGGGACATATGGGCTTAAATTATGCACTTTCTATAAACAATTCTAGAATAGAGGGCCAAAACATACCCTTTCTCATTTTACACTGTGACCTTTGATTTGCTTGCACAGTACCTGGCAAATGGTTACTCTCAAACTGTTCAATCACCTGTTGAAAAATGAATGCACTAATGAACACACATACCTACATATACAGAAGATACTCCTTACAATGACGGTGAAACACCTATACTGAATAGTCATAGAAGAGCATATGAAACATCAGTTTTCATTTAGAAACCCAATACAACAATTAAAATAAAACTATTCTCTTTTCCTTTCCCATCTTTGGCTTTGTTCAGTGTTATGTTGGAGCCATGAAACTGTTTTCCAGAATTTGTTTTTAGAGACTGGGTCTTGGTGTGTCACCCAGTCTGGAGTGCAGTGGCATGATAATCACTCACTATGGCCTTGAACTCCTGGGCTCATCAAGTAATCCTCCTGCTTGGGCCTCCCAAAGTGATGGTATTGTAGGAGTGAGCCACCACAACTAGTCCCATAATTATTAAGACAGTATTCTTCAGATATTTTTATTGTCATCTTTGTTTTCACTTCTATAGCTTCATATTTCCCTGCTTACTTCGATTCTAAATCATTTTAACTATTTTGCTTTTTTGCCTTTTTATTTTGAATGCTTCCTTCCCTCAGCTAATGGTCATACATTTTAATAAAGAAAATTTGGAAAATTCAAAAATGCAAAAAAAGCTTCCTATTACTACCATATTGGTCTACTTTCTGCCAGTCTTAAAATATGTATCTTTTCAAAGCCTTGAATTTTAAAAGTTATACCATATTTTATCTCTATTTTCAATTTTACTTAAAATACAAGTATTTTTCCATTGTAATAACCACAGCATTTTTGGTAAAGTAGACATACTATAGCTACTTAACCAATCCTTATGCTTGGACATTTAAATTGTTTCTACCTTTGAATTATTTTTTAAAAGACTGTGATGAGCATCTTTGTTCATAAAGCTTTTTATCATTATTATTTTGGTATTTAGATTGCTTCCTTGAGATAGATTCCTAGAACTGGAATAAAGTCATATGTAGTGGTCATGCAGGTGTCTTTCTCAGCTCTGTTTTCAAGAGGAGCTTTTGTGGAGAGCATAACTGATAGCCTCCAACTGCTATACCTGTGGATCCACCACAACATTCACACCGAAACCATCCTTCTTTGGAGCTGCTTCCACCCAGTGACTGAACATATCAGGAATACCAGATCCAGGACATTTCTGCCCAACACTAGATTCTTCTAATGGGTAACTCTGGTTCAGGGACTCCCTACCAACCTAGCTGAGACTTTCTTTTTTGTATTGTTTAAGGAATAATGAGAAGAAAAAAAGTCTGTACATATTCAATACAGATGCAACTCTTTTTTCTAGAATATATTTTTTTATTGTACTTTAAGTTCTGGGATATATGTGCAGAACATGCAGGTTTGTTACATAGGTATACACGTGCCATGGTGGTTTGCTGCACGCATCAACCTGTCATCTACATTAGGTATTTCTCCTAATGCTATCCCTCCCATACCCCCCCACAACCAGACAGGCCCCAGGGTGTGATGTTCCCCTCCCTGTGTCCATGTGTTCTCATTGTTCAACTCTCACTTATAAGTGAGAACATGTGTTGTTTGGTTTTCTGTTCCTGTGTTAGTTCACTGAGAATGATGGTTTCCAGCTTCATCCATGTCCCTGCAAAGGAGATGAACTCATCCTTTTTATGGCTGCATAGTATTCCATGGTGTATATGTGCCACATTTTCTATATCCAGTCTATCATTGATGGGTGTTAAAGACTTAAACATAAGACCTAAAACCATAAAAACACTAGAAGAAAACCTAGGCAATACCATTCAGGACATAAGTATGGGCAAAGACTTCATGACTAAAACACTAAAAGCAATGGCAACAAAAGCCAAACTGACAAATGAGATCTAATTAAACTAAAGAGTCTGCACAGCAAAAGAAACTGTCATCAGAGTGAACAGACAACCTACAGAATGGGAAAAAAATTTTGCAATCTATCCATCTGACAAAGGGCTAATATCCAGAATCTATACAGAACTTTAAACAAATTATTTATTTTATTTTATTTTTAATTTTAATTTCTTTCTTTTTTTTTTTTTTTTTTTGAGACGGAGTCTCACTCTGTGCCCAGGCTGGAGTGCAGTGGCGCATTCTTGGCTCACTGCAAGCTCCGCCTCCCAGGTTCGTGCCATTCTCCTATCTATTAAAATTTATTTGTTTTACTAATTTATTCATTCATTAAAAAACTTTACTTATAATTAATAGTTATAATACTTTTTTGTGGCATTTTTGACAGTGTATTTGAATGAGGGTTTCATTCAATACTTATCTACCAGTGTTTGGAGTAAAGTATGTATGTAGAAGAAATGTAATGATTGCTCATTTACTCAGGCTAAACTAAAATCATAGATGGTATTTATGATTTACCAGCAGCAGTAGTGGTAGAATCCACCATCTCCTGACTCTCAGGAAAGACAAATAGTTTTAACATTTCTGTGATTATATTGCATATGTGTGTGTGCACATGCATGTGTGCATGCATCAGTGTGAGTGTGTATGAGTTTGTGTATGAGTTTGCAGTGTTTTTCGGATGAGAGGTAAAGCTTAAAATTCCTTAAGTTGTATTTTATTAATTTCTTTTAACAATTTTGTTTTTTCTTTTGTTTTTCCTCCACTGTCGTTTTTCCACCTTTATTTCCAAGGTGTCCCTGATCATCTGATTCCTATCAGGTAGTTAAATTATGCAGGTGCCAATCTCTGTGTCCCCAAACACACATAGCTAATCAAGAAAAAAGCCATTTATTGTAAATTTACCTCTAGAATGAGCCCTCCTTTCTCTGATTTTGAGGATGGATAGATGCTCATTATGATCTGGTAGACAATTACAACATGCACATTTAGAGTGTAGGTGGATAGAAGAGTACTCTGCGTTAGGTGTTAAGACTTTTATTTTACTCATTTAAAGACAAAGATTTAAATGTGCTTGTTTAAATTCAACAAGCCCTTAGAGCCATGAGGCCTTGGGGGTAAGAGGTGCTTAAAACCAAATAGCACAGGAGCTGAAGAAGTAATTATATGCCAGATTGAAGATGGAGCTGAACAAAGACTGAGCTGATCTGGGAACAGGGGATGGCAAACTGAATTATGTCCCAGGTATCTACAGTCCGAGAAAGCAGACTGGAAAACATGCTGCTTCATACATTTTACCAAAGTTTACAAAATGCAATAATTTTCGGATGGTTTACTAATCTTATTTACCCTTCTTTTCTGCATTTTTGCTTTAACATAATTTTTTTAAAAAAGAAAATTTTAATTGGAAGGATGTTTTGAGTCAAGAATACAACACTTCATAATGTAACATGTATTCTGGATTCAAGGTGGCAGGAAATAAAAAATAATTGGAGTGGAATTTCAATGTCTTTATTTCCCTGAAGACCAGCCTTTAAGAGCTTCCTCAAGTGTGTCTCCTCTTCCTAAAGGTAACGTGGTGGGGAAGGGAGAAGGTAGGAATTACTTTGACAAGATTTTAGTTATTCTGAATCAGTGTGATTAATTTTATCTTAAAGACTTAAAATGTCCCACATTCCCTAGTTGCCAAGAACATGGTAGGCAGGAGACAAAGTATATGTTCTTTGTTTCAAAGTCTTTCGCAGAGAGTCTGGTCTATTAAGAACAAATTCGAGGACTACGTAGTAGGGCTTAGAAGTTACCATGACCCAAATTGATTTTTTCATTTCTCTTAAAGTTGATGGCTCATTTTTTGATGAAAGTAGAAACCATATCTATAAAAACTAATTTTTATAGGCATATCAAATCTGACCATAAAACAGAAAGCGATTTTACATTTCTACAAACATATTATTAAATAAGCTCACTGTGAGTATACAAGTACTATATGCATTTTTGCCTATGAAAATCTTTTTAAAACTGAAGAAATTTTGAAACTTTGGTGATGATAATTAACAATTATATGTTAAAAGCCAATATGGAAGCCTATTTTGTCATAACATTATAACAAGGCAACAAGTTTTAACTGAACAATGGATTTCTGAGCTTCTAAGCAAATGCATTTTGACCTGTTATTTTTCACTATATGCAAATTTAGAAGAGACTCAGTTTATCATGACCTGTATGATACCTCTTAGAATGTTAAAAAGTAAAAAGAGGATAGAAAGAGGAAGGGCCACAGTACACATAAATCTTGCCTGCAGCTTCCACTAAAGTTACTCTGGAAAGTAACTTAAGGAAAAGAGATGATTGATTGATTTATTCAAATTTGGTGCTATTTGTTAATCCCCAAGTATGTTCTAGGCATAGATACTATGGTTAAAAAATATATAAGGCAAATACCTGATTTGGAGGAGCTTATTTTCAGTGGGAGGTAAAGGAGGAGGAAAAGGATATCAGAAAAAGGAATGAGCAATTTCAGAAAAGAGCAAAGTGCTGTGGCAGAGGTAAGCATAGATTTGAGGAATGATGGGCAGCAAAGTAAAGAAGGCTTTCCTGAAGAGGTCGCAGCTAAGTTGAGATCTAAAAGATGAAGAGGACTCTGCCAGGGAAGAGTCTAGAAATGGGAAAGTTGGGGAAGGGTACATTTTAGGCAGTAGGAACAGTGCTTGGTGCAAAGACCCATAGGTGTAGGGTTTCAACAGATCAATAACTCGAGATTCATGCATTAGGGACATAAGAGAGACAGAAAAAGGCAAGTATATAAGGGGTTCTTGTATTCTAAGGTGGGGTGTTCAGAGATGGAGAGGTGCCTGATTAATGCTGCATTTACCTTGACCCTTTCCTGTGCTATTAGTAGGGAAGAAAGGAAGGATGGTTATGAATGCAGTGCAAGTGAGGTAGCAAAAAATTGAGCTGATGACCTTTGTTTTCTCATTGGGATAGAGAGCAGATTGCTTTGCTGATACTGAAGGGGACGGGGTAGGTGGAATAGGAGATTTAATAAAAGTGGGAAAATTTGAAATAGATGTAAAATATACTAAAGTAAACAGATAATTAGGGAAACATGGAAGGATTATTAAGCAACATTTGGGGCCCAGCTAAGCTTAGAAGCTATAGATGTGTAGTGGTTATAATCTGTGAGTGTATGTGACCCACTTTAGCTGTTGCAGTTCCAGGAGTGGAGAAAGCAGATAGCTGGACTGCTCTAGGCCTGGGTTTTCACCTGTGTTGATGCTCTTCCTGTTTCCTTCCACCGTTCAGCTCTTGTCACAGAAGACTGCTTATTGCTGATACTGTGACTGTCTGCCTGAAGGCATTTTTTTGTGTGTGGCTGCTGAGCAGGTTTGGCTCACAGTGTTGGACAGGCTTTAAGTACCAAATAGTAACTGTCACTAGAAGAAGACGTAAGCAAGTAACTGTTAGCAAGTTAGTGGATTACACTAGCATCCTTACCCTTCACATGGAATAACTGTGAAGCATGTTCTATACTGTTTTCCAAAGTATCCCAGTAGGACTAAACTCATTTCCCATAGCAGTAACTTGCTTAGTAATTACACCCTTTTTTGGCTTTGTCCCCATTTCATTTATGGCAATGTAACAAACTACCCTGAAACAAAGGGGCTTAAAACAACAAAGATATGTTATTTTTTTACCAATCTTTGGTGTGCCCAGGCTTAGATTAGTAATAGCTTGGGTCACTCATGTAGTTGCACTTGACTGGAAGCCTGCCTGTCTGGATCAGGAATGACTATGATGGCTTTACTTATGGGTTTTGGGCCTCAGCGCAATGTGTAGAATGTCTGGGGTCTGTCTGGGCCTCTCTCTTCCCATTGGTTCTCATCATTCACTAATCTAGCCTGAGCTTCTTTACATGGATCTGCATCCAAGGAAAGCAAAAGAAGAGGCTGCCAGGACTCTTTTAGCCTTGGCTTAGAACTAGCGTAACATCACTTCTGCCGCAATCTATTGTTCAAAAAAGGGCACATGGTCAATGCAGATTCAAGAGTGCAGGAAACAAACTCTGCCTCTTGATGGGAAGAGCAACATGCTAGAGCAAGGCTTTGAGGAACTATTGATGGTTATCTTTGCAAACATTCTATCTTATTTCCCTTTTCCACCTTACATCCTTTCTTCCTTACCAGTGTTCCATGGGGTTGTTCCCCACATAAATTATTTGTACTAAAATTCTCATCTTAGATCTGTACTAAGAGAGCTTGGTAAGTGAGATAGGAAAACCAAGAAGTGAACTGAAAATATTTCCAAGAGAATAGTGATGGCTTCTGTATGGGTTCTGTGCTGGGTGACAAAAACAATGTAAAAGGAGTGGCAAGAGCAGAAAGCTAGAGAGGCCTAGGGATTGATAATATCTATGATGTCAAATAATTAGATATGATAAGTTTGGCAGGGTGAGAAGGCTGGCAGGAAAGGAGACTATGATTCTAGGTCCAGCAGTGGCAGAATGTACCTTGGGAGACTCCAAGGAGCAGAAACCATGGATCAAAGACAAAATTTTGTTGATCAGCCTGTGGACGGGCTGCTGCTATCACCTTAGTGAAGCTCACCATTTTTGAAATAAATTCTGTGGATTGGGTATTAGGCAAATACTCCTTCAGCTTGTTGTACAGGTTACAGGTGGTTACAGGTGATCCATAACCCTAGATCTGGAGAGGAGGTGGCCATTAACACAATCAGTGCAAAGGCCCTGGCAAAGTCAAGTTGCCCAGAAACAGCTTCAGCAGAATTTCCTGCCTACCAGAGCTTTATTCCTAAAAAAATTTATACTTTAAAAATCTAGGACTTCAACAAAAATAAGATGTCTGGGAATGAAGAAAAGCTTCAGAGTCAGATTGCAATCAAGTTGTGCTACCAGTTAGGTGACACGTGGCATCACAAAAGGAACTTGGAATTTTCGAACCTCACTTCTTTTTTGTATTATATGGTGTTAAAATCCCGTTTGATTTAATTTAAATTTTTTTATTATTATTTAAGACTTTTATTAATGGATGCTTGCAGTTGGTTGACATTTTTGAAAAATCAAGTTGTAAACTTTTATTACAAATTAAAAATGAAGTGCTTAAAAATCTCAACTTGAGAACATATGAACCAATTTCAGAGCTTTTAAAGGCATGTTGAGAAAAACGAACCAAACAAACAACAACAACAACAACAACTTTTGTTATTACCAAAAAGACATGTCTTTAGGTAAAAATAATTTTAAAAACCCCATACTTCATAGATAATGCAGGTAGTTCTGGTTATCTGATCAGTGGGCAAAAAGCAAGCACGCAAGCACTTAAGGTCTTCAGCCCCAATCTTTCCTGCATTCCTTATTGCTGTAATTTCATATTCATTTCTTCTTGTTGGATGACTAAACTGGATGATGGTGCAGATGGTAGACCGGCATTTACTCAACCTTCTTCTGCTTCGGGCACAGAATTCTTGACTGTTGGACCGGCTGCTGTTGTCTCTTTGCCATGTTGTGGTTTAGGGTTTTCTGGGCGTCTACATAGATAACTGGGGTTTTAGCAGCACCAATGTTGAGGTTGCTGCTGATACTGGGTCTCATCTTGATTTTCTTTACCCTCTTCACTGCCCTCCTCTCTAGGATGGCTTTGGCGAGAAGGTTCCCTGAAGAATCATGGTCTATAAACCATACACATATCCTGCCTCACTGGCCTACCTTGTGCTTTTGCACCCCGGTTGATAGCACCCTCTGTCGCTGCTCCCTGCAAGGGAGGGTTAGAATATGGTGGTCGATTTCCGTAGGGTCTCCGCGTGTAGTAAGGCGGGAACCTTCGCCTGCAGCAGGGCCGTCATTGTTGGGCCGAGCCTAAGGGAGCACTCTCCCATCCCTCATTGTTTTCTCCACTCTCACTATTCTGGTAATTCTGCTGGTAATTGCTTGAGGACTACATGGAGAGCATCTATGATGGTTACGGTCAGCTGCATTATATACTGCTATGAACTGGACTCCACAGGAGCCTGTAACATTTGCTGCCTCTGCACCCTTTTCTGCTGCAACATCATCAAACTCCACAGTCTTTCCGTGTCCTACACTGCTAAGGTACTTTCTGGCGTTATTCTTCTGTATGGCATTCTGCTGTACAACTGCATCTTCGTTGGTGCCATTCCCATAGATGAAACCGTTTATTTCTTACATTGAACCATTTTACTGTTCCCCAAATCTTCCTTGCAATGATCTTATCCCCACCAGCAGGCACCGCCTGTGAGGTCGCCCTTACCTGCGCCTCTGCAGGTGGTGCCAGCTTGGGGTTGGCTGCCTGGGCATCTTTGCTCAGGGTTGTGGTTGCTGTGATGGTGACCTGCTGGCTGCAGGATTGTGACTCCTTCTGAGGTGAGGGTAACTAGGCCGGGGGCGGTGTTGGAGCTGCTCAGGGCTCTCTGGGTTCCGCTCTCTGCTCCTGCTAACGATTCAACTCAAGTTTCAATTAAATGATAAAACGTTGTCTAAGTGCCTAGCACAAAATAGGATATAACGGAATATGATTTCCCTTTCTTCCATTCTTTTTTCTCCTTTATAAAGTAAGATTTATAAACAAGATATAAGGTACCTTGTCCTTCTGCTGTTGTAGCTTGTTTCTGAAGAAGCGCAGCACATGTTTTTCAGTGTAGGATGCCCTGGTGACCTAAAGTTCACTCCGTTTCCCTTAGCTCTTACTCACTACTTAGTAGTCACTTAGTAGTGATTGCCCAATCTTAGGAAATGTGGTGTTTTGTTTGTTGTTTGTTTATTTGTTTGTTTAAATGGAGGGCAGGATTTATTTGTGCTTGGAAGGTATTTGGCATTCATACGGATTTTGGCAAGAAACGAGCTTCATCTGAACTCTGTTGTACTCTTATTCATTTTGTTAAAACTGATATTCAAATGATTAGAGTTATATTCAAGTAAGAATAAGGGAAAGTTCTACTATGTAATTTATGTTTGTAGATTTTTGTGAATTGTAAATTAAACTTGGAAGCTCTTGGCTAAAGGATGTGTCTTTTCATTTCAAAGGAAGGAGTTGAAATTCTTATTTTGTTATTAGCATGATTATAGATTAATTCATTCATATTGCCTTTTCAAAACAAAATGAAGACCAGTGATACCCAATTCCAAACATTTCACATTTAAATAAAACGATTTAGAAAGCATGCAACTCAGTTTGCACATATGAACTATGTAAGTACCCCTTTATGTGACAGAAGTTGTAAGTAGGAACTGGAATATAATTTTGTGTTTATCTTCAGGTTTAATTTAGCCTGCCAGAATCTGTAGACTAGTAGAAATTATTACATTTTGTGGTAATTTCCTTTTATATTGACATGATCATGAGATGGGAAACTAGAAGAAATTCAGAATTCCTTCATCTGTGGTTATGCTCTTGATGTGTTGTCATCTTGGAATACCCTTCTTCCCACAACAGAATACTCACTTCCTTTCTCTCCTTTCTCACCTCCCCCAGTTGCACAGAATCACCCTTGGGTCCTAGCCTTCTGCCCAGTAATTGGACCCTATTTTCCAGGTAGGCACATATTGACCTTCAACTGACTTGCTAGTTTTCTAGGTCCACCTCTCTGCTTCTGTTTTTTCAGGCTCTCTTAACCATGTAGTAGTCTTTTCTTCCCTGGATAGTACTGATGCACTGCATGCTGTATGGTTGGCCACCTCCTGCAGTTTGATTCAAAATAGCTTAGTGCCCTGCAGAGAGTAAAACCTGAGGCACAGGACTTTTTGTGTCCCTCTATCATAGTACTTACCTCTTACCTCTTACTGCAATGCATTATATTATTTATGTATATATGCCTTTTAGCATGTATTTATTCTGGCATATTACAAACTCACTAAAGCAGATACAAAATTATTTTCTATGTGTATGTGTCTCATAGAGGACAGTACACCTTTTACCAATTAGGTGCTTAATAAATGTTTTTCTGAGTGAATGTACTTCCAGCAAGTTGGAAAGAGCATTGTATTGTTTATCCTGGTTTTTGTTTATTTCTTTGTTTCTAAGCAGAAGTTTTTATAAGAAGATAGATCTAAAGTTCTCAGAATCCTAAACAATATTGCACCATCTTTTTCTTGAAATTTACAGCACATTTCTCATTGCTTAATCCTCAAATTTGAAATTATTTTTAACATACCATTCACAAAATTATCACACTCACCTGAAGTGCAGATGTAAACAAGCTTCTTATCTCTGTAGATAAGACAACATCAGATGTCAGTTGATGATTTGCTTGAGATTGTATGTGGGAGTCTACATTTTTAATTTTTTTGCACTTGTGTGAAAGGCATAATATATCTCTCCTGAAATATTTTCTTTGGGCCTGAGATCTGAGGAATTTGCCAAATCTATTTTTTAGAAATTGTACAAGAATCTTTCAATTATTGAAGAGCCTAGAAATAAGGTTATGTAGTTTTAGAATTTTGCGTCTCGAAAGCAGAAACCATCTGTTCTAGCCTCACATTTCACATGAGTAAACTGAAGCCTAGATAGGTGAAGGGACCTGTCCAAAGTCTCATAGTTGCTTAATGGTGGAACCATACTTTTTGATAGTTAATTGAGGGTGTTTTTCACTATAACCTAATAGTGTTACATCCAGGGGTATACCAAAGGAAAAAATAATTTAATGAAATTGTTTAAAATTATAGATTTCTTGCAGAGATTATATTCTTACTGAGTTTTAAATAAGATTTTTTCCTTGCTGTTTGAGGTTACCATGTCCTATAATGCATCAAGTCTGAAAATGCATTTATAAAATAGAGAGATATGGACTCCACTTTTTCTATAACGTGAATGTGCTTTAGCTTCAGGGTTTTAAAAAAATTTTATATTTGGGTGTGTGCTTATTTTTAATTTAGAAAATATAATTTGGTTGGGAACTTAATTATTACCAGTTCTTGAGAGAGTTCCTCAATCTTTGAGATGTGGTATGCGTTAGTGTAAATCTTGGCATAACTGCGGACATAAATTCTTCAATTGTTTTTTCCTTCTTTGGTTCTGGGATCTGATGAAGAGTGTTGGTTTTGAAACTTTTGAGGCCAGGCATGGTGGCTCATGCCTGTTGCAAAAATCTGAGACAGGTCTCGGTCAATTTAGGAAGTTTATTTTGTCAAAGTTAAGGACGCCTGCCGGTGACACAGTCTCAGGAGGTCCTGATAACATGTGCCCAAGATGATCGGAGCATAGCTTGGTTTTACACATTTTAGGCAGGCATGAGACATCAATCAACATATGTAAGATGAACACTGGTTTGGTTCGTAAAGGCAGGACAACTCGAAGCAAAAGCAAGACAACTCCAAGTGGGAGGGGGCTTCCAGGCCATTGGTAGATTAGAGACAAATGGTTGCATTCTTGAGTTTCTGATTAGCCTTGCCAAAGAGGCAATGAGATATGCATTTATCTTAGCGAGCAGAGGGATGACTTTGATAGAACGGGAGGCAGGTTTGCCCTAAGCAGTTCCCAGCTTGAGTTTTCCCTTTAGCATAGTGATTTTGGACCCCAAGATTTATTTTCCTTTCACACTGTAATCCCAGCACTTTGGGAGGCCAAGCAGGGAGGATTGATTGAGCCCCCAGAAGTTCAAGACCAGTCTGGGCAACACAGTGAGACCCTGTGTCTACAAAAAACAAAATAGAAAATTAGCCAGGTGTGGTGGTATATGCGTGTAGTCCCAGCTACTCAGGAGGCTAGCGTTTGAAACTGCAGTGAGCTATGATCGTGTCACTGCACTCCAGCCTGGGTGACAAAGCCTGGGTGACAGATTGATTGTTAGACAATACGAACTATTTACTAACATTTTTTCTACTTCCAAAACTTTCTGTTATATATAAATTTTGCTTGCATTCTTACCTATTCGATGGTACATATTTCTGTAAATGTACTTACTACCTACGTTATTGCCTCTTCATCTGCCTTTGTTCAGCCCTCTCCCAGAAGCCAGGGACATGTTTCTTGTTTTTTTTTTTTTTTTATTATTATTCAAGTTTTATTTGTATCTCTTGGTACTTTTTTAGACTCTTCTGTTGTCTGTTTCTCTGTAACCTTCTGTTCTCAGGATTAATAATGATACAAGAATTTTGCTTCTTGTGTGGAGAAATAAACATCCAATCAAACAACCGGCCTGCAAATAGTAGCTATAAACTCTGAACAAAAACAAAAAATAAAAGCAAAACATAACAAAACACAATACAGCTATTTAAAGGTTTTGGAGAATGGATGAGACTAGAGAAATAGTTCAAAATAGGTTCAAACTTTGTATTAAGCCAATGTCATGAGGTGAAGTGAGTTTCACATTTCTGAGGCTTTTTCTGAGGGCATCTCCAATTGTAGTGGCAACTTGGGACAATTAAACTCCAAGAGAAAGCCCATTGCTTTCTCTGTAGGCTATAGGAACTCTGGGAAGGAACAGGGATGTCAGAGAATGAGGAAGAACATAGGAAAGTAAAGAGACAGAGACGAGAAATTGTGTGTATAAATTCTGGCTTAAGTCTTTGGCTGACCCCTGAACTGCACATGCACAGGGCAGACTGAAATCAATCCAAACTGAGATCCAAAAAGCACAAATTTTTCAATATGAGATTAGCCAAATTAATGTCCTGTGAAAACAAAGATAGTAGCACTCTTTGGCTCAATGTGACACTATCTGGAGTATCCACAATTAACATTGACAATGTCTAAGTTAAAACCCATAATTGGCTGGGTGCGATGGCTCACGCCTGAAATCCCAGCACTTTGGGAGGCCAAGGTGGGTGGATCACAAGGTCAGGAGATCGAGACCATCCTGCCTAACATGGTGAAACCATGTCTCTACTAAAAATACAAAAATTTAGCCGAATGTGGTGGCAGGCACCTTTAGTTCCAGCTACTCGGGAGGCTGAGGCAGGAGAATTGTGTGAACCCAGGAGGCAGAGGTTGCAGTGAACCAAGATCGTGCCACTGCACTCCAGCCTGGCAACAGAGCGAGACTCCATCTTAAAACAAAACAAAACAAAAACAAGCAAACAAAAAACCCCATAATTACTTCAACCCAGTAAAATGTTACCCTTTCTTAAGGATAAAGAAAATCAACAGATGGCAATCTTAAAATCACCCACATGTTGGAATTACTAGGCAAGAAAATTAAAGCAGGTATTAAAACTGCACTTTAAGAGATGAAAGGGAATATGGTTGAAATGAACAAAAAGATAGGAAATCTCAGCAGAGAAATAAGAAATTATTAAAAGAACCAAATGGGCCAGGCGCGGTGACTCACACCTGTAATCTCAGCACTTTGGGAGGCTGAGGGGGTGGATCACAAAGTCAAGAGATTGAGACCATCCTGGCTAACGTGGTGAAACCCCATCTCTACTAAAAATACAAAAATTAGCCGGGTGTGGTGGCGGGCACCTGTAGTCCCAGCTACTTGGGAGACTGAGGCAGGAGAATTGCTTGAACCCAGGAGGCAGAGGTTGCAGTGAGTCGAGATGGTGCCAGTGCACTCTAGTCTGGCGACAGAACGAGACTCCATATCAAAAAAAAAAAAAAAAAGAAAGAAAGAAAGAAATTTTAAAACAGAGAAATGTATTATATTAAATAAATAAATTAGTAGGATTAACAGTATAATGGAGGAGGGGTTTAATCTAAAAAGGAGTGAGAAAAAAGAGTGGACAAAAAATAAGCAGAATCTCATAAACCAGAAGTACAATTTTATTTATTTTTTACTTAAAAATATTTAATTGACAAAGGTTGTATATAGTGAAAGTGTGCATTGTGATTTTTTATGCATACATATCTTAGTGATTATCACAATCAAATTAATTCGCACATTCTTCACCACCCATTCTGTACATTAGATCCCTGGAACTTGTTCAGCTTATAACTGAAAGGTTGCACCCTTGAATCAACGTCTCCTTATTTTCTCCACCACCATTCCCTGGCAATCATCACTCTTTCTGTTGCAATGAGATTCACCTTTGTATATGATTTTATATAAGCGAGATCACAGACTATTTGCCTTTCTATATCTTGCTTATTTTACTTAGTATAATGTCTTACAGGTTAATCCATGTTGTTGAAAATGACAGGTTTGTTTGTTTTTTTATGGCAGAATAATATTTCATTGTGTATATGTACCACATTTTCTTTATTCATTTATCCAATTTACCCATTGATGGATACTTAGGTAGTTTCCATCTTTTGGATATTATGAATAATGCTGCAATAAGTATGAGGGTACAGATATCTCTTAAAGATACTGATTTCATTTCCTTTGGATATAAACCCAGCAGTGGGCTTGCTGGATCATATGATTATTCTATTTTGAATTTTTTTAGGAAACTCCATACTATTCTCCATAATGGCAAAACCAATTTACATTCCCACCTACAGTGGACAAGTGTTTTCTTTTCTCCACATTCTTGCAGATAGTTATCTCTTAGCCCTTCTGACAGGCATGACGTGATATCTCACTGTAGTTTTGATGTACATTTCCCTGATGATTATTGATGTTGAGCACTTTTTAATATACTTCTTGCCCATTTGTTTGTATGCCTTCTTTGGGAAAATGTCTATTCAGGCCTTTTTCTCATTTTTAAATTGAGTTATTGTTATTTTTTTTTGCCATTGAGTTGTGTGAGTTCTACATACATTTTGAGTATCAACTCTTCATCAGATATATAGTTGCAAATATTTTCTCCCATTCAGTAGGTTGCCTTCTCAGTTTTTGTTTCCTTTGCTGTGCAAAAGGTTTTTAGTTTGTTGTAGTTACTACTTTTTTAATTTTTGCTTTTGTTACCTGTGCTTTTCGTGTCAATATCCAAAAACTCTTTGCCAAAACCAGTGTCAAGAAGCTTTGTTTTACAGTTTTGGATCTTACATTTAAATCTTTAATTCATTTTGAGTTAATTTTTGTGTACAATGCAAGACAAGGATCCAGTTTTATTCTTTTGTATTTGAGTATCCAGTTTCCCAAAAACCACTTATTGAAGAGAATTTCCTTTCCTTATGGTGTATAGTTGGAGCCCTTGCCAAAGATTAGTTAACCGTAGATGTGTGCATTTATTTCTAGGCTTTCTATTCTATTCCATTGACCTAGGTGTCTGTTTTTATGCCAGTACCAAACTATTTTGATTACTATAGCTTCATAAGACAAATTGAAATCACGGAGTGTGATGCCTCCAGCTTTGTTCCTTTTCAAGATTGCTACGGCTGTGTGTGATCTTTTGTGGCTAACAAATTTCAGAATTTTGTCTATTTCTGTAAAAAATATCATTTTAATATTGATAGATTGCATTGAATCTGAAAATGCTTTAGGTAGCATGGGCATTTTAAAAACAGCAGTTCTTTCAATTCACGAACATGCAATATTTTTACACTTGTTTTTGTCCTCAGTTTCTTTCATCAGTGTCTTAGAGTTTTCGGTGTATAAATCCTTCATCAACTTGGTTAAATTTATTTCTTAGTATTTGATTGTATTTGATACTATTGTAAGTGGAATTGTTTTATAATTTGGATATCTGTCCCCACACACCTCATGTTGAAATTTGATCCCAGTGTTAGCGGTCAGGCCTAAGGGGAGGTAGTTTCCTCATAAGTGGTTTGGTGTCCTCCTTGATGTATTGAGTGATTTCTTGCTCTATTGGTTCCCATGAGAGCTGATTGTTAAAAAGAGCCTGTCAGCTGCCTCTTC
The DNA here is from genome assembly GCF_003255815.1 of Theropithecus gelada. Taxonomy (NCBI): domain Eukaryota; kingdom Metazoa; phylum Chordata; class Mammalia; order Primates; family Cercopithecidae; genus Theropithecus; species Theropithecus gelada. The sequence continues at coordinate 34,842,252 of NC_037669.1, read as the reverse complement.
TTTCTCTCTTGCCTTGTAATCTCCACACACTGGCTTCACTTTACCTTCTGCCATGAGTGGAAGCAGCCTGAGCTCTCACCAGGAGCTGGTGCCATGCTTCTTGTACAGCCAGAAAAGCTATGAGCCAAATAAATTTTTTCTCTTTATAAATTACCCAGCCTTAGGTATTCTTTTATAGCAATGCCCACAGACTAAGATGGATAGTTTTCTTAATTTCTTAGCGAGTTCTTTGTTAATATATGGAACTGCAACTGCTTTTTGTATGTTTATATTCTATCCTGAAACTATTGGGTTCATATATCAGTTTTAAAAGTTTTTTTTTTTTTTTTTTCCCCCCTGGAGTCTTTAGGGTTTTTCTACATATAAGATTATGTCATCTATAAACAGAGGCAATTTAACTTCTTCCTTTCCCATTTTTTTCTTGCCTAATTGGCCTGGCTAAGAGTTCCAATACTATGTTTAATAGAAATAGTGAGAGTGAGTATGTGTTCTCATTCCCAATCTTAGAGGAAATGCTTTCAGCTTTTCACCACTGAATATGATGTTATCTATGGGATTATTATATATGATCTTTATTATGTTGAGGTACGTTCCTTCTGTACCAAATTTTTTGAGGCTTTTTATCAAGAAAGCATTAATTTTTGTCAAGCACTTTTCCCACACTGTTAAGACGATCGTCATATGATTTTTATCCTTCATTTTGTTAATATGATGTATCACATTTGTTGATTTGTGTATGTTGAATCATCCTTGCATCCCAGGGATAAATCCCACCTGATCATGGTGTATGATCCTTTTAGTGTGCTATTGAATTTGATTTGGTGGTATTTTGTTGAAGACTTTTGTATCTATATTCATCTGAGATATTGCTCTGTAATTTTCTTTTCTTGTAGCACTGTTGTCCAGCTTTGGTATGAGGGCAGTGCTGGCCTTGACATGAGTTAGGGAGTGTGTCATTCTTGTAAACATTTTGGAACTGTTTGAGAGGGATGGGCATTAACTTTTTAAAGCTTGGTAGAATCTGTTCATCAAGACATCTAGTTCTTTTGCCAGGCACGGTGGCTCACGCCTGTAAGCCCAGCAATCTGGGAGGCCTAGATAAGCAGATCACCTGAATTCTGGAGGTCAAGACCAGCCTTGCCAACACAGTGAAACCCCATCTCTACTAAAAATACAAAAACTAACCGGGTATAGTGGTGGGTGCCTGTAATCCCAGCTACTTGGGAAGCTGAGGCAGGAGAATCACTTGAACTCGGGAGATGGAGGTTGCCGTGAGCCAAGGACACTATGGCACTGCAGCCTGGGTGACAGAGCAAGACTTTGTCTCAAAAAATAAGACATTTAGTCCTGGGCTTTTCTTTGATGGGAGCACATTTTATTACTGATTCAATCTCCTTACTTGCTATTGATCTATTCAGAATTTTATTTTTTATGATGCAGTCTTGGCATCTTGTATGTTTCTAGGAACTTACTTTTTTATTAAGCTATCTAATCTGTTGGAATATAATTGTTCAATATAGTCTTTTTTATAATTCCATGTGTTTCTGTTCTGTCATTTTAATGTATCCATTTTCCATTACAAAATTTTAAATTTGAGTCTTCTTTCTTTTTTTTTCTTGGGTAATCTAGCTAAAGAGTTATCTATCTTCAAAAAAACGAACTCTTAGGTTTACTGATCTTTTCTATTATTTTTCTATTTTCTATTTCATTTATTTCTGGTCTAATTTTTAATATAGCCTTATTGCTGATGACTTTGTGCACTTTGTTCTTTTTTTAATTTTTGAGGTGTGAAGTTAAGTTGTTTGAGATTTTTCTTCTTTTATTAATGTAGGTATTCATTGTTATGTACTTCCCTCTTGTTGTGTGCCCATTTTCATTTGTTTAAAGAAATTCAGGATTTTGGTTTTGATTTCTTCTTTTACACATTGGCTATTAAGGAGTGTATTATTTAATTGCCACATATTTGTGATTTTTTTCACTTTTATTTTTTCATTTTTAATTTCTTCTTTTATTGATTTCTAATTTTATATTGTAGTCAGAAAAGATACTTGAGATAATTTTAGTTTTTTCTAAATTTGTTAAGATTTGTTCTGTGGCCCAACATCTGATCTATTTGGAGACTGTTCCATGTGCACTTGAGAAAAATGTATATTCTACTGCTGTTAGATGGAATGTTCTATATATGTCTGTTAGGTCTATTTGGTCTGTAGTACTTTTAAAGACCACTGTTTCCCTAGTGATTTGCTGTCTATATGATCTATCCATTTTTGAAAGTGGGATATTGAAGTCTTTTAATATTATTTTACTGCTGTCTATTTTTCCCTTCTGTTCTGTTAACATTTAATTTATATATTTAGGTTCTCTAATGTTGAGTGCATGTATTATGTGCAATTTTTTATATCCTCTTAATGAATTGACCACTTTATTATCATTTAATGACCTTCTTTATGTCTTCTGATAGATTTTGACTGAGTCTGTTTTGTCTGATGTTAACTATAGCCACTCCTTTTCTCCTTTGGTTATCATTTGAATGGATTATCTTTTCTCATGTCTTCACTTTTTGGGTATGTATCCTTTTGGCTAAAGTGAACCTCTTATAGACAGCATATTGTTGGATTTTACATATTTTTTTTCTGTTGAGCCAGTCTTTGTATTTTGATTGGAGAATTTAATCCATTAACATTTAAAATAATTACTGACAAATACTGACTGTTTTGTAGTTCTTTTTTTTTTTTTTTTTTTTTTTTTTTTTTGGGTTTTTCTTTTTTTCCCAGGCTGGAGTGCAATGGCATGATCTTGGCTCACTGCAACCTCCACCTTCCAGGTTCAAGCGATTCTCCTGCCTCAGCCTCCCAAGTAGCTGGGATTATAGGCGCCTGCCACCGCGCCTGGCTAATTTTATATTTTTAGTAGAGACGGGGTTTCACCATCTTGGCCAGGATGGTCTCGAACTCTTGACCTCATATTGCACTCACCTTGGCCTCCCAAAGTGCTGGGATTACAGGCGCGCGCTACCACGGCTGGCCTGTTTTGTAGTTCTTTTGTTTCTTTCTTCCAATCTTGCTGTCTTCTTTTGTATTTTATTGAATTTTTGCTTTGATTCATGTTTTTTGTGTCTACTAGAAGTTTTTTCCTTGTGGTTACCTTGAGGCATATATAACACATCTTATAGTGACAACCATCAAATTTAAACTGATAACTTAATTTCCATTGCATACAAAACCTCTATACCTTGCTTTTCCCCCAGCCCCCCCCACTTTATTTATATAACATTTTATACATTTTTATATTGTGTATCCATTAATAAATATTCTAGCTGTAGTTGTTTTTGATACTTTTTGTATTTTATCTTTTATACTAGACTTAAAAGTGATTTACAGGAGAGAAATTGTCCATCCCAGTGGTTGGAACTCAGGAATCCACAAACTTCACCACTATGAGCTAAAATTCTCTGGGGTCCTAAATAAACTTTAAGGCAGTCTGAGCCACAAGGACTGCAACTCCTAGGAAAGTCCTAGTGCTCTGCTAGGCTTGGAGTCAGTGGATGTGAGGGTCATATGACCTAGTGAGACACCAGACATGGTAGCCAAGGGAGGGCTTCTGCCACCCCTCCTCTCACCCCAAGCAATGCAACTGGTAGCTCTGAAAGAGACTCCTTTCTTCTACTTGAGGAGAGGAGTGAAGAGTAAACAGGACTTTGTCTTGCAACTTGGATCCCACTCAGCCACAGTAGGATAGGGCACAAAGTAGAGTCTTGAAGCACCCATTTTAGGCACTAGCTCCCAGATAACATTTCTAGACATACCCTGGGCTAGAATGGAATGTGCTGCCTTGAAGAGAAGGACTCAGCCCTGGCAGGATTCATCACCTGCTGACTAAAGAGCCTCTGGGCCTTGCCTAATCAGCAGCAATATCCAGGCAGTACCTGTCATGGGCACTGAGTGAGACTCTGAAACATGCTGGCTTCCGGTGTGATCCAGCACATTCCCAGCTGTGGTGGCTACGGGGAGACACTACTGCTTGAGAAAAACAGATGGGAGAGAAAAGGGGACTTTGTCTTGCAGCTTAGATACTAGCTTGGCCATAGTGTTGTAGAGCAGGAAGTGGGCTCTTGGGGTCCCCGAATCCAGGACTTGGTTCTTGAATGGCATTTTGGGACTTCCCCTAGGCTAGAGGGGAGCTCACCACCTGCATGAGTCCCAGGCCTGGCAGCATTCACCACAAGCTGACTGAAGAACCTTTGGGTCTTGAATGAACATTGACAGTAGCCTGTTAGTACTCCCCATGGGCCTGTGGCAGTGGTGTCCAAGGGAAGAGACTTCTATGCTTGTGGAAAAGACTTGTCTTGTGGCTTGGGTGCCAGCTCAGCTGCAGTAAAATAGAGCACCAAGTAGATTCTTAAAGGTTCTTACTCCAGGCCCTGAATCTTAGAGGGAACCTCTGGAACCATCTGGGGCTGGGGGAATTCGGTGCCATGCAAAAAAGGACACAGGCCTGGCTGGTATTGGTAACCGATAACTGTAGAACCCCAGGGCCTTGAGTGAATGTAGGTAGCAGCCAAATAGTGATTATAGCAGGCCTTCTGCAAGATCCAGTGCTGTGCTGGCCTCAGATCAGACCCAGCAAAGTCTCAGTGGTGATGGCCACAGGGGAACTTGTATTATGTCTCCCCCAGCTCAGCACCAGGTAGCTAAGCACACACACACACAGAGACTCTGTTTGGGAGAAAGTAATGGAAGAGAACAAAAGTCTCTGCCTAGTAATCCAGAGAATTCTTCCAGATCTTGTACAAGGCCACCAATGTGGTAATTCTATGAGTCTATAAGATCCTCAGTGTAACTGACCCTGGAGTGCCCCCATTGTAGACATAGCTGCATTGACCAAAAATTTAGTCACAATAAACAAGTCCCTTAGCATACCTAGAACACCTTCCCAAGAAGAATGGGTACAAACAAGTCCAGACCACCAAGAATACAATAAATACCTACTTCTTCAATGTCTAGACATTAACGGACATCCATAAGCATCAAGACCATCCAGGAAAACATGACCTCATCAAGCAATCTAAATAAGGCACCAAGGATCAATCTCAGAGAGACAGAGATAATGTGACCTTTTAGACAGAATTATTGAGGAAACTCAGTAAAATTCAAGATAACATAGAGAAGGAATTTGAATCCTATCAGATGAATTTAACAAATAGATTGACACAATTTTTAAGAATCAAGCAGAAATTCTGAAGGTGAAAAATGAAGTTGACACACTGAAGAATGCAGCAGCCTCTTAACAGGAGAACTGATCAAACAAGAAAGAATTAGTGAGCTTGAAGATGGGCTGTTTGAAAACATATTTAGGAGACAGAAGGACAGAATAAAAAAGAATGAAGCATGTCTACAAGATACTCAAAAGGGCAACAGTTATTTGTCTTAAAATTGAGGCAAAGAGAGAGAGAGGTAGACAGTTTGTTCTGAGGACAATATCAGAGAACTTCACAAACCTAGAGAAAGATATAATTATTCAAGCACAAAGAAGGTTAAAGAACACCAAGCACATTTAATCTAAAGAAGACTATCTCAAAGCATTTAATAGTCAAATTCCCAAAAGCAAATATAAGGAAAGAACCCTAAAACCAGAAAGAGAAAAGAAATAAATAACATACAGCAGAGCATTTGGCATCAGACTTTTCAGTGGAAACCTTACAGCCCAGGGAAAAGTAGCATGACATATTTAAAGTGCTGAAGGAATAAACTCTTACCCTATAATAATATACCTGGTGAAAATATCCTTCAGACATGAGGGAGAAATAAAGACTTACCCAGACAAATAAAAGCTGAGGAATTTCATCAATATCAGACCTGTTCTACAACAAATGCTAAAGGAAGTACCTCAATTAGAAAGGAAGGGATGTTAATGAGCAAAAAGAAATCATCTGAAGGTACAAAACTCGCAGTAAAGGTAATAATATTATTGCATAATAGTACTAGCACTTTGTACATATTATGTACATAGAAAAACAGAACATTATAATAATGTAATCATATTTGTAAGTATACTTGAAATATACTGATATCATACAGTACAATTTCAAGACTAAAACTATAAGAAGAGATAAAGAAGGTCACTATATAATTATAAAGGGGTCAATTTAGCAAAAGGATATAACAACTGTAAGTAAATATACACCCAACACTGAAGCACCCAGATATATAAAGCAAATATTATCAGAGCTAAATAGAGAGATAGACCCCAGTACAATAATAGCTGAAAACTTCAACATCCCACTTTCAGCAATGAACAGATCATCCATACAGAGAATCAGCAAAGAAACATTGGACTTAATCCACACTATAGACTGAATGGACCTAATATATATTTACAGAACATTTCATCCAATGGCTGCAAAACACACATTTTTCTCCTTAGCACATGGATCATTCTCAAGGATAGATCATACCTAAGACTACAAAATAAGCCTTAAAATATTCAAAAATTTGAAATAATATCAAATATCTTCTCTGATCACCATGAAATAAAACTAGAAATTAATAATGAAGAATTGTGGAAACTATACAGATATATGGAGATTAAACAGTATACTCCTGAATGATCAGTTGGTCAATTAAGAAATTATGAAGGAAATTTTAAAAGTTTTTTGAAATAAATGATAATGGAAGCAGAACATATCAAAACTAAGAGGAAAGTTTGTAGTGATAAGTGCCTACATCAAGAGAGTAGAAAAACTTTCAATAAAAAACCCCAACAATTCATCTTAGAGAACTAGAGAAGCAAGAGCAAACCAAACTCAAAATCAGTAGAAGAAAAGAAATAATAAAGATCAGTGCCGAAATAAATGCAATGGAAATGAAGAAAATAATACAAAAGAACAATGAAATAAAAAGTTGGTTTTTTGAAAAGATAAACTCGACAGACATTTAGCAAGACTAAGAAAAAAAGATAGAAAATCCAAATAAATAAAATTGAAAAATGTTACCTTACAATTGATACTGCAAAAATTCGAGAGACCTTTAGAAGCTACTATAAGCAACTATTAATACATGTAAATAAATTGGAAAACCTAGAAAAAAATGAACAAATTCCTAGACATATACAACCTATCAGGATTGAACCATGATTCCAATACCAGCACAGACCAGTAACAAGTAATGAGATGGTAGTTGTAATAAAAAGTCCTTCAGCAAAGGAAACCCTGGGACCTGATGGCTTTACTGCTGAATTTTACCAAACATTTAAAGAACTAATGCCAATTCTACTCAATCTATTCTGAAAAAATAGAAGAGGAGGGAATGTGACCACCTTCTGTGAGGCCAGTATCATCCTGATAGCAAAACCAAAGACACATTAAAAAAAAAAAAAAAGAAAGAAAGAAAGAAAAGAAAAACACAGGCCCCTATCCCTGATGAACATTGATGTAAAAATCCACAACAAAATGCTAGTAACCCAAATTCAACAACACATTAAAAAGATCATCATGACCAAGTGGGATTTATCCCAGACCTCAAGGATTATTCAGCACATGCAAATCAATCAATATAATACCGCATATCAACTGATTGAAGGACAAGAACCATACGATTGTTTCAAATGATGCTGGAAAAAAACATTTGTTAAGATTCAATATCCCCTCATGATTAAAAAAAATAACTCTCAAAAAACTGGGTATAAAAGTAACGTATCTCAACATAATAAATGCCACATACAACAGACCCACAGCTAGTATTGTGCTGAGTGGGGAAAAACTGAAAGTCTTTACCTTAAGATCCGGAACATGACAAGGATGCTCACTTTCATCACTGTTATTCAACATAGTACTAGAAGTCGTAGCTAGTACAATTAGAGAAGAGAAAGAAATAATGTTCATCCAAATTGGAAAGCAATAAGTCCAATTTTCCGTGTTGGCAAATGAGATGATCTTATATTTGAAGACTTCACCAGAAAACTATTAGAACTGATCAATAAATTCAGTAAATTTGCAGCATACAAAATCAACATACAAAAATCAGTAACATTTTTATGTGCCAATAGTGAAAATCTGAAAAAGAAATTTAAAAAGTAATTCAATTTATAGTAGTTACAGATAAAATTAAATACCTAGGAAATAACTGAAGAAGAGAAAGATCTCTACAATAAAATCTATAAAAGATTGTTGCAAGACATTGAAAGGGACACACAAAAAAATGGAAAGATATTCCATGTTCATGGATTGGAAGAATCAATATTGTTAAAATGCCCATACTACCCAAAGCAGTCTACAGATTCAATGTAATCTCTATCAAAATACCGATTACATTCTTCACAGAAATAGAAAATACAATTATAAAATTTGTGGCAAACCACAAAAGACCCACAATAGCCAAAGCGATCCTGAGCAAAAAGAACAAAACTAGGAATATCACCTGAGTTCAAATTATACTACAGGGCTATAGTAACCAAAAGAGCATGGTACTGGCATACAAACAGTGCATATAGCAATGGAACAAAATTGAGAACCCAGAAGCAAATTCATACATTTACAGTGAACTCATTTTCAACACAGGTGGCAAGAACATACATTGGGGAAAGGGCAGTCTCATCAATAAATGGTGCTGGGAAAACTGAGTTCCCATATGCAGAAGACTGAAACTAGACCCTTCTCTCTCATTATACACAAAAATCAAGTCAACGTGAATTAAAGACTTAAGTCTAATACCTCAAACTATGAAAATGCTGGGGGGAAAAGAAAAAAACACCGAGGAAACTTTCCAAGACATTTGACTGGGCAAATATTTCTTGATTAATACTCCATAAGTGCAAGCAGCCAAAGCAAAAATGGACATATGGGATCACATCAAACTAAAAAGCTTCTGCACAGCAAAGGAAACCATCAACAAAGTGAAGAGACAACCCACAGAATGAGAGAAAGTGTTTGCGAACTATCCATCTGACAGTGATTAACAACCAGAATATATAAGGAGTTCAGACAACTATATACAAAATAATCCAATAATGCAAATACAAAATAGGAAAAAGATTTGAATAGACTTTTCCCACAAGAAGACACACAAATCATAAACTGGTATATGAAAAAGTGCTCAACATCATTGATCATCAGAGAAATGCAAATCAAAATTACATTGAGATATCATCTAACCCCCATTAAAATGACTTTCATCCAAAAGACAAGCAATAATGGATGATGTTGAGGATATGGAGAAAAGAGAATCTTGGTACACTGTTGGTGGAAATGTAAATGAGTATAGGTACTATGGAGAACAGCCAGGAGGTTCTTCAGAAAACTAAAAACAGATCTACCATATGGTTCAGCAATCTGACTGCTAGATACATACTCAAAACAAAGGAAATCAGTTTATTGAAGATATATATGCACTTTCATGTTTATTGCAGCACAAGTTACAATAGCTAAGATTTGGTAGCAACCTAAGTGTCCATTAACAGAAGAATGGATAAAGAAAGTATGGCCCATATATGCAATGGAGTACTATTCAGCCATAAAAAAGAATGAGGTTCTGTCATTTGTAACAACAGACCAGGCACAGAAAGACAAACTTGTCACATACTTCTGGGAGCTAAAAATTAAAACAATTGAGCCCACAGAGATAGAGAGTAGAATGAATGACAGTTACCAGAGGTTGGGAAGGGTAATTGGGGAGTAGGAGCTGGATAAGTGGGGATGGTTAAAGAGTACAAAACGATAGCTAGAAAGTCACCCAACAGCGTGACTAGTCAAAAATAATTTAATTGCGTATTTTAAAATAACTAAAAGAGTATAGTTGGATTGTTTGTAACACAAAGCATAAATGCTTGAGGTGATGGATACTCCGTTTGCCTTTATGTGATTATTAGGCATTATATGCCTATATCAAAATATCTCATGTACCCCGTAAATATATATACTTACTATGTATCCAAAAATATTAAAATAAAAAGTTAAAAAATATACCTAATAACAAATAATAGAGAGATAAATAACCCAATTAAAAAGTGATGTGCATACCACCATTTCAGTATTAGAGTATTCTGAATTTGGCTATATATTTATTTTTACCAGTAAGTTTTATTGTTTCACATAATTTTATTTTATCATCTAGTATCCTTTTATTTCCACTCCAAGAGCTTTCTTTAGCATTTCTTTTAAGTCTTGTGATGATGACCTCCCTCAGTTTTCCTTTGTCTGGTTATGTCATTATCCCTCCTTCATTTTTGAAAGACAGCTTTTGTGGATATACTGTTTTTATTTGGCAGGTGTTTTTCTTTTAGCGTTTTGAATCTATTATTCCATTCCCTCCTGGCTTACAAGGTTTTTGTTGAGAAATCCACTGATAGTCTTTTGGATGTTTACTTACATGGGACAAGGCTCTTTTCTTTCACTACTTTAAAGATTGCTGTTTGTCTTTCACTTTTGACAATTTGGTTATAGTATGTCTTAGAGCGTTGTTGGAAGCCTTTATGCTGCTTGAATCTGAATGTCCATATGCCTCCCAGAATTTGGAAACTTTTCTGCTAATATTTCTTTATATTAGTTTTTGTCCTCTTACTCTTTCTTTCTTCTCTGGGAATTCCTAATTCATATGTTTGTACACGTGGTATTGTCCCATTGGTTCCTCATACTTTCATCACTCTTTTTCAGTCTTTTTCTTGTTTTTGTTCCTCTAGGTGGGTAATTTTAAATTACCTGTCATCATGTTCACCAATTCTTTTTCTGTATGATTGAGTCTGCTGTTGAAGCCCTGTATTGAATTTTTCACTTCTGTCTTCGTACTTTTCAGCTATAGGATATCTCTTTGGTCCTTTTTTTTTTTTTTTTTTAACGGAATATAATATTTAAACTAAACTAATTTTTTAATGAATTGTTTTCCTAATTATATTTTATGGTTTATTTGTGTTTTCTACATCTCATTGGACTTATTGAAAATGATTATTTTGAATTATTTTCCCTGCGCTGGCAGGACTGCTCTGAGAGAGCATCCAAGAGGAACTGGAACTAAGTGGCAGCTCCCTTTTATGATCCTCAGCTAAGACAAATGAGTGTCACCTGAGGCATTAGTGTACATGACTTCTTCCAGGCCCCTTTGTAGATGTTTTTGATAGCAGGAAGATGGAGCCGTTTCCAAGTCTGGAGCTGGGACCATCATTGGCAAGTCTGTCATGTGGGCTTGATTCTACCCTCTCAAAATGGCCTTCTTAGGTCTTGGGTGTCACTAGTGTTCACAACCCCCTACTTAAGTCCCAAAGTTTCAACTATGGCACTTTTTTTTCTTGGATAGCTAGAAAATTATTATTGCTGTGAGGGTATATGTCTGAGGGACTGCCTATTCTCTCAAGTAGGGTATTGAAGAACAAGAATAGGACAGAGAAAATATTTAAAGACTGTAAGAAGAAAGATTAAAAATTCCCAAATTTTGTGAAAGACATGAAGCTTAGTGAACTCTAAATACAATAAATTTGAGGGAAACAATACTTGGAAACATCATAGCAAAGCTGCTAAAAACCAAAAATTATACTTTATTTAAAATTGGGTAAGTGTTAGGGAGACAGCATAATATCCTATATGAACATAATTAAGAAAGATGAGTCAGTAGTGGAAGGTAGTATTTAAGTACATGGGCTTTAGAGTCTCTCTCTATCAGCCTCTGCTGCTTGTGAATTTTATGACTTTGAGTCCATTTATTTTCTTTGAGCATTCTTTTATTTCTTTATAGAATTGTGATAATAAAAAAATAAAACTACTTATATGGCTGATATACAAATTAAATAATATATGCAAAACTCTGACCAAACACTTAGTAGTAGCTAAATAAGTAATAGCTATTGTTACTTTTCTTTTTCTGAGTTTCTTTTGGCTAGCTTGTACCTCTTCTAAATCCTAACCATTGTAAATAATTTTTCTTTCTCATAATGCCTTTATCTGGATTTGATATCAGTGTTCAAGGGCCTTCTACAAGAGTTAAGGTGCTTTCCTGTTTTCTGTGGTCCAATTTTTATGACATAGACCTCAACAGAGTTTTAATGTGTATTACATTTTATATTTAAATGTATTTGGGCCTGGTAATATGTGTGTGTGTGTGCATGTGTGTGTTTATATAAATTTCTAACCATATATCGGATATCTTTATTTATAATTGTCAAATCAGAGTTTCTAGTTCTTCTCAGGCAAGTTATATTTTTCTACAAAATTGTTGATATTATCTCACTTGTAAAATAACTTGAATATTTAAGTCAAATTAGCATACAGTATTTCATAGTATTCAGTAATCATTTTAAATGTCCAAATAGATTTGTTTTTTCTTTTTCATTGTGTTTATCTCTTCTTTTTTATAATAAAAATTCCCAGAGATTTTTCTACTTTATTAGTCATTTAAAAAAAAGCAACATTAAATTTTGTTGACTGTCTTTACATTTTTGTTTTTCATTTCCCTTATGCTCGGTATTATTGTTATGTTTCAGCTTTCACATTTTTTGGTTTTACTTTTTGTAACTTTTCTAATTTCTTGATAGTTTTAGTCTTGTCTTATCTTTTTAGCATATTAACTTAAAGTTGTACTTTGCTCCCTAAAACTGTTTAGCTGCATCTCATGAGTTTTGGCATGTAGTCATGCATCTCATAATCACAGGGATACATTCTGAGAAATGCATTGTTAGGTGATCTCATCATTGTGTGGGCCTCACAGAGTGTACTTAGATAAACGTGGATGGTATGGCCTATTATACAGCTATGCTGTATGGTATAGTCTTTTGCTC